>NW_024412411.1:4724413-4768077 GCF_014898765.1 Herpailurus yagouaroundi
GGGAGAGGCAGGCAGGCCACCGGGGTGGGCCAGGCGGCTTGGGGACCTGCCTTGAGTGGAGGTCGAGTGCTCAAGAAATGTCTGTGGAACCCAGTGGGCAGACCGAAAAATGCCATTTGTTCTTCTGGCTGCAGAGAGGCCAGGTCCCCTCTCGGGGCACTTCACACGCAAATTATCTCAGGACACGGCCTATTCCTCTAATGAGGCTTCTCCCCTTTGTGGCTTTGCTCCCAGGAATGTGGGGGGGGGGGTCGGTGGTGATACACAAGGCCAACCTCAGTCGCCGCGGCCCACACTAAGGCCGAACACACGGCCCTCCTCCCGAAATGGTGTGGGCAGGCACGTACCACCCAGCCAGGCAGGGGATGGTCACATTGACCTCTCAGGCCCAGGAATCCTGAGCAAAGCAGCGCCTGCCTCCTCCTGGGCCCCTCTGGGGAGGAATGAAAGAAGGAAGCGGGGAGTTGGGCTGTGTTATGTAACCAGCTTCCTTGGAGTCAGAGGCCCTAGCTTGTCTGTCATAGCCCAGCGTTGCAGGGAGAGGCTGGGGGAGGGGGAGGCGGCTTTCTTCCCTCCTTTGCTGTCTCTCCTCCAGACCTCAGCAGACCTCCTAGGCAGGCGCTGCTTTCCAAGCGCCTCAGCTCCAAGCAGGCACCCCCGCTAGGGGTGTTGTTGTCTGAATGTGTGAAACAGTGGCCTGCTGGCTTCCCTGCTAGAAAACCTGGCTGCACCTGGGCGCATGGGGTAAGGGAGAGAGGCCTGGGGCTCTCCACGAGGCCCACCCCTGCCCCCGGCTTCCTGTCCCCCAAATTCTCCCTGCTTCCTCCTACAGAATCTGCAAGAGCGAGGGGCCAAAAGGTGGGGACGCTCAGGCTGCCCCAGCACCACGCTGCTCTGCCCCTCCCTGGCCCCGGGCAATCTCACTTCCCTTTCGTGAAGTCATCTGAACTTCTTCTCGGGCCCAGTGCAACCCCCCACCTCCGCATAGTCAGCTGTGTGCACAGCGCTGTTCAGGACAGGAGAAGGGAGGGGATGCGGGAGAGAGGGGAGCACAGAGGACAGCAGAGATCCACTCCTGGACTTGAATGATAGCAACGACTTCATCGAATCCTGACCCTCTCGGCCACGGCAGCCACATGCAATAGGTGATATTATCACACCTATTTCACAAAAGAGAACACCGAAGCCCAGAGAGTTTAAGACCCTTACCCACAGTCACGGAGCTAGCGTGCGATATTGCTGGACAGCAAAGCCGAGTCTGTGTGACTCGACCCCATGGCTCTACCTTTGGGGGATGCTATTTGGGAAAGGCCTAGGCTGTTGAGAGACACTGTGCGGCCTTCAGTGGTCACTTGCTGAGGACATTAGTTTGGGAACCACAGGACAGTCATGAGGACAGGGACAAGAGCATGACAGAGGCTGAGGGCTTGCCTGTTGCCAATAGTCTTCCATCCTGATGAAGCTACAGGCACTCAATCTCAGGCTGGATGACACCCACACACTGCCTGCCCCTTCTAGAAGACAGGGCTGCAAGCGGCCAAGCTATCAAGCACAGAACACAGCCTGCCCTCTATGCTCTCTCCTGTTCTAGCTGCAGAACCGAGAAGGAAAGCACCCTACAGACCTCCTGGGCCAAAGCCCTTTCTCCTTCCTGCTTGACACATGGAGAAACTGAGGCCCAAAGAGGGAAAGCAGCTTATCCATGGTATCAGAGGGATGGTGAAGAAGTGGGGTCCCTGTATCCAAGGTCAGAGCCCCTGTCCTTGATTTATCTCACTTGGGTGCTGTCCCCAGATAGCACTCTCTCTCATCTGCCTCTGTGTCTGCCTCTCTCCCTGTTCCCCCACCCTCTCTCCCCACCTCCTGCTTTCTTTTCGCAGCTCTCCTTGCAGGGCCAGTGTCTGAAGCCTCCTTCACAGCATCCCTCGCCTTCTCACGCTCTTCTGAGCCTCACTACCCCCCTTTCCTTCCTTCCCCTCCTCAGGGCCAACGAGCAATTCTTGGGTGGTTTAATTAGCTGATTATGACCACAGCCTGCTGGATCCAGTGCCCAGAAGCTTGTCCCCAGTAATTAGGTGGGTTCTGAGTACTTGCCCAGTGGGAAGCCAATGGGTAGATTTCTCCAGCTGCATAAAGAGCTCCTTGATCACTGGTGGGTCATCAGAAGCCATGGTCCCTGCCTCAGGCCAGGTCAAACCACACTGGATATACTGTAGCTAGATCTAGATGTCCATCCTAAAGAGAGACTCCGTACTCACCCATGCCACAGTCCAGACCCTGGAAGGCTCAGGAAATGTCTGAGGATGGGAATGATGAATGGATGCCACACTCTGGGGGCCAGGAAGGGATGGCTTCATGGCCAGGGCACTTATTGAGGAAGCAGGATTTGGACAAGCCGTGAGAAGCGAGGATGGCATTCTAAATGGGGAAAGCAGCAGAAGCAAAAGCAGGAAGGCTGGAATGAGCCACCGATCCCCGTGCCAGAAAGCTCTGGTTACCAGAAAGCACATTCACCTAGCAAGGTAAAGCTGCTCATCCATTGACCTCCGCCCTTTGGCTCACAAACACACAGAGTCACTTTCAGACATTTCAAAACCAGCAAAGATGTCCCATTGTCCTCATCAACCACATTGCCCACCCCCATCCCCAAGGATATCTTTTCCCAGTGAAATACCTACATTCGGCCTCCTTCACTGAGCAAATATTTATGGAGCTCGGTGCCATGCCAGGTCTGCACAGGAACAGGGACAACAGACACAGGGCAGGTGTCCTTGGTCTCACACAGAGGACATCACAAGTGTGTAAATAAACAGGACCCATGGGGGGTGGGAGGGAGGGGATCAATGCCAAGAATGAGAGAGAGAGAGAATGGCCAAAAAAAAAAAAAAAAAAAAAGGTCATAAGGCACTTGGAAATCGGTGAGGACTTCCTGAAGGAGGAGACCATATATGATCCAGGCCTTGAAGGACAGACAGGAAGGGCACTGTGTTGGGTCAGGTCACCACCTGTGTACTAAGGGCCAATGACAAAACAGGCTTGTGCTGAGACCTTTGAGGCCTCCAGCGTGAGTCAAACAGGGTCCCTCCCTGGGAGAGTTCACAGTCCGGGAGGCAGACCCGGTGAGAGGTCAGCTAAGAGCTAACCTCAAATAACACTGCCCTTGCATCAGGAGACTTGTCTCTGAGCTTTACCTATTTTAATTCATTTAATCCACCAGACAACCTGGTGCAGGCACTATCACCACCCCATTGTGCAGAGCACCCCATTCTGCTACAGCAAAGAAAGGGTTAAATAATAGGGGAAGCCACAGAGCTAGTAAGTGGCAGGGCTGGGTGGGCACTTGAACCCAGGAACCCTGGTTCTTCCTAAAGGCTACCCACTATTATGCTAATCAATCTGTGCTAATCAGGCAGAAGGCACAACCCACAGCCACCCAGGCCCAACTCCCCTGAAGTCTCAGTCTTACTGGCCGGCCTATGACAGAGGCGTGAGCTTTGCCCAATCCCCCACTTCTGGCACCCCCTGGAAGAAAGGTCACCCCTACACTCACTAGCAGAACACAGGAAAGGAGTAACTCAAGGAGAGTTACCTCCTTGCCCATCATGGCTGATATGACTTCCAAGGGATATCAAGATCCAGAGAGGGTGAACGTAGCGCCCAAGATCACACAGCAATGATTAAGCATTAGAGCATACCTCTGGGACCCTCCTGAGATGGTACATCCCAGCTGTCCTCTCCCCACTCCTGCCCCCACCCCGTGCCTGCCCACTAATGGTACTGGAAGGGGGGGGCGGTAAAGGTGCAAAACAACCAGGAGGACCCGCTGTGGGGCCAGAGGCCCATGGCCACTATGGGAGAGATCTTCAGTCTCATCCAGGTCTGTATCCGTTCAGTTTCTGGACCTCTGCGTACGCTCTGGAGAGAGAGGCTGCACCCTGTCCCGCGACTGAACGCTCAGACCCGAGTGAGAAGCATGTCTCCTGCTGGCATGACATCAGCCACAGCACCCCACCTTGCTCCACGCTCTTTAGACCAACAGACAGATCCCTCTCCAGGTACGAGGGGGTCCCTTGGAATCAGCTGCCAGGCCCAGCCCAGCCCTACGCAGAGACTCAGTCGCTGTCGTGACTTCAGTCACACAGAATACCAGGACCTGTCTGGTCCAGTCCCTGGAGCCTGGCCTCATCTGGCACCAGGTCTCCTGGGAAGGAACAAGCAGTTCCTCTAAAGTGGGCTAAAGATGGGGCCAGTCCCAGAAAGGAGGAGACGTCTCCAGAGAGATGACCCTGCCAGGGCCCCTTGGGGAGGGAGGGAGGGGGCTGGGACAACAGACTCCTTTGTTCCCCTCTCAAAAGCAGCCACCCTGTCCTGCCGCACCCCCCTACTGTTGTACACCCCCCTACTAGGACTCAAGCCATTCCTGGGGCAGGATGAATCCTGCACACAGGAAAGAGAGAGGGTGCCTGAAACCATCAGAGATAATATCTATTCTAATCCCAGGGCTCACACTGGAGACCGCCCCATCCTCCGTGGGAGACAGGGCTTCCTCCTGCAGAAGACTGTCTGATGGGGGAGAAACTGGCTTCACTCCCAGGAACCCCATTCTGATAGGGATGGTACATCCCCTTCCCTAAGGACTTCACAATCGGATGGAGGAAACTGTTCGTCCCCCACCCCCCCAACCTAGTCTAATGTGGGAAACACGGCTTTCATCCTTAGAATTCTCTAATGGAAAAGACCTAATATTAGCCCTTAGGATGCCCCTGGGCTGAGAGTAGAGGCAAGAAGGGAGGAAGGAGTTCAGTCCAGTCAACAAATCCTTGCCAGACATCTCCAATGAATCAGATCCAGGGGTGGAAAATGGGCCAGGAAACAGAAAATAGAAATAGCCCCAAACCACAAGAAGCTCACCAACTGGGAATAAAAACACCTGGGGTATGAATAAATGTGTGAGAGAGTGCCACGAAACTCACCCACCCTAGCACCCAAGGTCTACTCACCAGGGCTGCCAAGACCCTTAGCGGCCACACCCCCATACACTACTGCACCTGCACCCATGGTCTGCACTTTCTGTCTAGATCGCCTGGCCTTCCCCATGCCCCAGGACCTGCTCAGAGTGCACTTCCTCCGGGAAGGCTTCCCCAGGACCCCCAGCCCGAATCAGATGCCAGGAGCCAGCACGGACAGCTTCCCCTGTGACCAGCTCACATTTCTGCAATGTCCCTCCCACTCCCAGCTGAGCCTGAGCCCCCAGGTTCCCACACCTCTGGTTCCCACCACCCGGGGCCCAGGGCTTTCCTCCAAGAGGCCCACCCCAGCTCCAAGCATGAGGAATAGCAGAGTCCTCCCCTCTGCTCTGCCCCTGTGCCCCTGTGGCCCAGCTTTGCCCTCACCCCATCCAAAGCCCTGTCCCCAAGTCACCAGCCACTGCCTTCTAGCCAACTCCCACGAGTCTCTCCCAAGGTCCGTCCCCTCTCCCCCCTCAGACATCAGTGCTCTCCAAGGCCCCAGCTATCCCTAATTCTCCTCTCTTCACACACCATACGTCTTCCCTGCACCACTTCTAAACCCAAGACTTTGAAATCCCCAGCTCCCTCCTCCATCCCTACCCCAGGAGCCTGACCCATCCATGCAGAAGGTGTCTTCCTCAACTTCCAGTCTGGCTCCCTGCCAAGCTGCCCCCTCCCTGCAGGCCTCAGAGTGATAGATGGCCCAGCAAGGTCACTGCGAAAGCAGCAGAAGATGGCTTGGCCGAGGCCAGGGGGCCACTTGGGTTGTGTTGACTCCCCCCCAGCCCCCCACCCCCTCACCCTTGCTGTTTTTCCACTGTCACAGCCCCCAGGGGTAATAAGCCCCCTGAACCAATGGCAATGGAAAGCTTCAGTCTGGGGCAAGGATGCCCAAACTTGGACAGAGGAGAGCTGTGGAGAAGCCCAGAAGCCAGCCTAGAATCAGGGCCCAGAGATGGTAAGTCAGGCTCAACCCTCCCACTCCCAGCAGCCCCAGAAGCATCCCTGGCCAAAGCCACAGGACTTCCCCATCTTCCAGCCAAGATAGGTCACACAGAGCTTAACCGCCAAGAGAGATGACAGCCAAGGTTCAGAGAGCTGGTGATTACGTGTCCCCATCACACCCACCCTCCTCCCCTTCCAGCGAAGAAAACTTCATAAACATCTGTAGGAAAGAGAATTCCATTCCATCGCATTGTGGCTCAGGAAGTCCCACCTGTTGCCCAACTCTGATTGATCCTGTTGCCAGTTGAGTTAGGAGAAACAGCAAGAACCAGAAGGGATGCACGACTTGAGAATGGAGCTGCCGGGGAGGCGGGGAGGCCAACCGTGGGCCAGACAAGCCCTCTCCCCCTGCGTGAAAGCACGGTGCAGCAGAGGGCTCTGCGAACAGACAGGGCTGGGTTCAGAAGCTTGTCGGCTGCATGGCAAGGGACAGATTACTTAATCCATCCTAGTCTCTTTCCTCATCTGTGAAAGGGAATAACAGTCCCTACAGCAGCAGGAACCTTGGGAGATCCAAATGAGACCGTGCATGTAGGTCTCCTGACATATCAGACACCCAAGCAGTCAGGCTAATGGACACCACCTCCTTATTCATATTTCTCAGCTGCTTCCTCTCCACAACCTTAGCTCAGATCCCTCCCTCTTCCAGGCTCCTCCTCAGCCTCCTCACGGGTTTCCCTGTTTCTGCCATCCACCCCCTGCCACATCCCCCTGGAAGGGAAATCTGCTCCCATCCCTCCCCTCACAACCCCCTCTGAATCACCACGCGCTTCAGGAGAAAATCCTCTCTCCTTAGCTTGACATTCAAGGCTGTGGCTGACTAGTCAGTGTTTATCTCTAAGGCTCACCCATCATTGCCAGCCCAACCCGCAGGCTGTACACGTTGCTTCATGCCTCCCAGGCTTCGCACATTCTGCCCTCAGCCAGGAATGACATCCCCAGTGCCACCACCTGGGCCTCCTCGGCCTTCCAGGTGAAGTTCAGTAGCTCCAAAGCCACCTGGTTCCTGGGAAAGCTTCCCTCACCATGCCCCCTGCTGGGATTGGCATGGGGACTCCTCCTTAGGCCTGCCACAGCACATGTCACCCTGCATTATAATCACCTGCTCTGCTCTACGTCCCTTGGGGACAGAGTGGGGCCATTTCTGTCTGAAGCCCCAGCCCCTGACACTCAGTCAACATTTGCTGAATGGATGTACGATTGCTCCCAGAGCACCTTGTTGGAGCAGTCATCATACATCTGCCTTGTAACTAATCCCATCCAGGCAGATGAGAGTCTCCTTGACCCTGGGAGTTCCTAGGGGGCAGTAACAGTTTCTGACTAATTTTGTCACTTTCATATGGGGAGTGAGCCCAGATACAGAGACGGATGCCATGACTCCTGATCTAGATAGAGTCCTGGGTATTTGCAGTTTCTTCTTCTAGGTCAGAGACAAAGTAAAAGCCCATGGCCTATGGAACAAGGCAAGGCACAGCCCATTACTGAGTTTGCCCTTCTCTTCCAAATGACTCAAGAAACATGTCTGAAAGTGGGAGGGAGGCTTCCTGGGGCTACTGGGGAGAGGGGGAGAGGGCGGAGGGGGTGGAGGGAGCAGGGCCACCAATCACTGAGTGGAGTTTAGCCAAGCCTGGACTCCAGGCTTCAGGCAGCACCTCTTCCCCTGCCCAGCAAATTCCATAAACTCAAAAGAGCCTTGACATTTTTTTGAGTATTGACAGCTCCAATTTACAGATAGGAAAACTAAGGTCCAGAAGGGTGAAGACAATTGCCTGAGGTCCCCCCAATGAGTTAGAGGCAAGCAGAGGGAGTCATGGAAAAGGTCCTGACCCCAAAGATAAGGTCTCCAACAGGTACCCGGCTGCTCCTGGTGTCCCCATCCCGCTGACAACCTACGCCAGCAGGGGAGCAATGACACTCCTCCTCTAATCACAGAGAGGCAAACCAGGGCCCAAGAGGGGCTGAGTCACCCTGATGGTGAAGCAGCATACAAGGAATAAAGGAGAAGACCCAGGGCTGCTAACCCTCACGGGGAGAAAAGTCTAACCTCAATGGTGAGAAAGATCTTGGCTTTGGGGGACGTGGACACAGAAGACACAGGCACACATCCTCCTGCCGAGGACAGAGACTTGGGCCACTGCGCCGGCCAGCCAGCTGCAATGAGGACTAGTCATCAAGGTGAATGCAGACACCTCTCTATCTCCTGCAGCCTCCCCCACCAGCCTGGGCCTCCACACATACAGCAGGGCACCCCACTCTGGCCTTTACCCCATGAAGGGCTTGGCAAGGCCCAAGGGCAGGCCACAGAGAAATGGCCCAAGTAGACTCCAGCCTCTGCCCTGCTTCCGGTGCCTCTCGGCCTTAAGCAAGTCAGGTCACCTCTAACACTCTGGTTCCTCTTCTGGAAAACAGGAAGAAGAAAATTAACCTCTTTGAAGAGCCGTCAGGAGGATGGCTAGGAAGCAGTTTCTAAATTACTTCCAAGCCTCAGTTTCTTCTTCTGAAACATGGAAATAATCCCTGGAGGATCTTTCTCATGCCTTCGAGAAAGAGGGCCAGATGACAGTCAGCGTGAAATTGCTTGGTCGCGGTAACAAAACGTGATGACCACTGGGGTCATTTCTTCCTAGTCTATTTGCTCCTTTGGGGTAGGAATAGGTCGTGCACATCTTTGATCCCCACACTATGCCTAGTACACGGCAGACACTCAATAAATGATTATTGAAGGCAAGGAGACCGGGAGGGTGGAGAGAGGGAAGAGAAGAGGGAGAAGTGGGGTACAAGGATAGAAGGTAAAGAAAGAAAAAGATGAAAAAGGGGGGTGTAAGAGGGGTAAGGGGGGGAGATGAGGGAGAAGCTTCTAGTAGCACTTAAGGGAGTGGACAGAGTGAAGGGATATAGATGGGGTGACAAACCTGGGTGCCTGATCAGGGCTGGTCTTGGTCTAGAGGGGCTGTCTCCAGGGGCTGCCCTACCCCAGCCTCCTCCCCCTTTTGGTCCCAGTTTTCCATTTCAGAGGCAAAGCCTCCCCCTTTCTGAGCCAGGGCAAGCTCCTACAAAGATAGGAACCCCTCTTCCCACCCCAGCCTGAAAGAGATCCTGGCCAGCCACCCCAGGCCTCCAGAGGTCAGAGGGAAAGGAAACAGAGTGGACAGGATGCATTTTTCCCAGGCTCCGGGGGGCCTGCCACCCTGTGTGATGTGTGTGTGCCACTTCTTGCCACGTGGGGACTGGAGTGTGTGTGTCAGCAGCCCCAGGGCCTGCTGGCTTGTGACCCGGGGGTACCAGTCTGTGGAGGCATGAGCCTGACGTCTCTGTGGGGGTCGGTGCTGGGGTGGTCTTGCAAACACTGTGTTGGGGAGACATGTGCCAGCACAAGTGTCCGTGTCCGTGAGGGTGCGCCTCAGTGAGAGTGTTCATTACAGTGAGTGCAAGGGACAGTGTATGCGTGTATCAGTGTAGGCCAACATGCGTGTGCCAGGATGAAGGCGTAGAATTGATATGTGTTGGAGCATGACCTGTATGTGCCAACCTGACTGTCAGTAAGAATGTGTTCACAAGTGGGTACCAGTGAGCGTGACAGTGTGTCACTGTACGCGATCGGTGTGTGGCAGTGAATGTCAGTGTGTGTGCCTGCGTGAGTGTGCCCGCGGATGAGTGTGTCCGTGTGTCCATGTGAGCGCGTGTGCCATTGTGTGCCAACCTGCCCCCTTGTGTCTCTGCGTCTGCTGGCCACTGCTGGGTGTCGGCAGCGAGTGAGTGTGTGTGAGTGTGTGTCCGTGGCGAGAAGCCGCGAGCCAGATAGGGCGGCCCCGGGTCCTCGCCTCTCGGTACCCCCGCCCACGGCCCCACGGCCCCACGGCCCCACCGCCCCACCGCCCCACCGCCCCGCCAGCGACCGCACAGGAGACCTCGGGCACGGGAGAGCTGCTTGCCGCGGGGCCAGGCGTCAGCGCTCCCCGGGGTGACCCACAGGAACCCCCGCCCGTGCCCTCGCCCAGGTCGCCCCCCACGCGCACCGGGCCGGGCCGCCGCCCGCACTCACCGCGTCCCTTTGTCGCCCATGGTCCGCCGCGGCTGCAGGAGGTCCGAGGCGACAGCGCCCAGGCTGGAAAATCCCCGGCCGGCAGGAGGAGCGCGGGCCAGCCGGCTCCCGGCTCCCTGCTCCGCCTCCTCCGCTCTCCCGGCCGCTGCCGCCCCCGCCCCGGGCCCGCCCGCCGCGCCGCACAGCGCCCGGGCCGCGGCCAGGGGCGTGGAACAGTGCGGGAGGGTGCGTGTGCCTGCGCGTGTGTCTGCGTGTGCCTGCGTCGCGCGCCAGGGCAGGGCGGCTGGCGCGTCAGGGCCCCGAGGTCGGCATTGGGGGTCCGCACGGCCGTGCGCCCAGCTGTGTGTGTGTGTGTGTGTGTGTGTGTGTGTGTGTGTGTGTGTGTGGTGTACGTGAGGGCGCACGCTGGGATGTCTATACGTACGCGTGTAGACACGCTAGTGTGCCGGTGCGTGTGCACCGTGTGCGCCGGCCGATTAGGGAGTGTGTTTGTGTGATGGAACGGTGTGCACGTCTTTGTGCAGTTGTGTCTATGTGCAGGAGCGCTCCCCCGTGCACGCCGGGGGGCAGCCTTTGTGTGTGTGGGAAGGTGGAAGCCCAAGGTCGGCCCACCCCAAGACCGAGCTCCCTCCCTGCGGCGCCCCTGGTAGGGTGGGGGTGGGGGCCTGTCGGAGACCCCGGGTGCCTGGAACGACCTTAGCGCTAGGCTCCACCCTTCCCCACCCCAACTCCCCGCCCTTCTGGAGAGATAACACCCAACAACCCAACAGGGACCGGAAGAAGGGGCCCAGGGGGCAGGAGGAGGCAGCAGTCAACGCCGGGGAACTGATGAGGGTGGGAGGGGACCGGAGGCCAGCAGGGGTGGTGGCAGTGGCTGCCCAGGAAGAGGAAGAAGTGAGCACAGGAGATAAGAAAGAAGCCTAGAGCTGGCCTGCTGTGGACTGGGAGTCTGACCTTGCCGGGTTAGCACAATGGAAAGGCCCCTACCAAGCTTCATGGCCTGTTTATGGGTGACATTGGACATGAGCCCTCTTCAAAAGGGCTCCAAAGGCGGAGAGTGAGATACCAGCTTGTACAATTGTTCACAGGTGTTTGCTGGCCTCCCCTGAGTGCCTGACGCTCGGTAGGCGCCCAGTAGATGTTAGCTTATCCCTCTGCAGACTTCTTGGTGTCCTGGAAAACCCTGGCTGGGATTCTGCTTTGTCAGAGGCCTCTTCCTGCTCTATGCTCAGTGGGAGAGTGTGAAGTCTTTCCCACCTCACTCAGTGCTGGGATTTGGCTAATTGGACCAGACAGAGTCCTAATATTGGCATACTATTGGGAGGAAAGGAAGCTATCATTTACTCTTCTGTGATTGTGGGTCTGTAAACATCTCCAGTAATTATGCTCAGAAGTAGTTACCTATGCTGGTCATATATAGGTGGGTAAAGATATCCCAGTATAATTACTGTAATTATATCCAGATAGAGGGGTGGTTGAGAAGGGGTGTGCTGATGGGCAGACAGGGTGGTCCAGGGTCTGGGCAATGTTAGGAATTAAAAGAGTGTGGATTAAGGCCCAAGACTTTCCTCGTGGCCTTGGCCACTGGGCCTCAGCCTCACTCCCACAGGGGAAGGAGAGGAAGCCACCTGCTGTTTCTCCTGAGGCCAGGGATCTTGAGAGGGGCACCTGAGAGTCCTGTGTGATGACAGGAGGCTCATTGTGTGAGCTGGAGAGGACCCTAACTGGGATGGAGAGACCAGATCCTGCCTCTGTCTGCATCAGTTTCCCCACCTAGAAAACACAGGGGCAACCCAACTGTATAATCTTCAATGGCGCTCCTTGTGGTGATGACCAAAGCACCTGGATTTAAAATTCAGACAAATTCTTCGTTTGATTCCATAAATAATTTGTGTTTAGTTTACTACAAAGCATAATGTTGTAAATCACTTCCAAATAAAACAAAGAGTCCAGGAAGATGCGTCAGACGGTACCAGGTAACCCCGGCCCCAACACAGCTCTTCTCAGCCCATTTTGTTTTTTTTTTTTTAATTTTTTTTTTCAACGTTTATTTATTTTTGGGACAGAGAGAGACAGAACATGAACGGGGGAGGGGCAGAGAGAGAGGGAGACACAGAATCGGAAACAGGCTCCAGGCTCCGAGCCATCAGCCCAGAGCCTGACGCGGGGCTCGAACTCATGGACCACAAGATCGTGACCTGTTCTCAGCCCATTTTGTAAAGCACGGTCCCAATGTTCTGGGTACAGTGAACAGACTGGTAGACCGTGCGGTCAATACGCAGGATTTCAAGTGCATCCCCACTAGCCCAGAAACTTAATGAGGGAGGTAATGGTGTGCCTGGCACTACTTTGTACTCACAATTCTAGGAGATAAATTCTTTTCCCTGTTTTATAAATAAGCAAACTGATGCTTGGAGAAGCTAAGAAGGTTGCCCCAATCCATAGCCTCCTGCGGACCTTGGCCTCTGACCTCCCCTTCTCCAGCACCCGCCCCTCCCCCCAAGGGAGGCTAGTATGTAGCAGAGCTAGAAGTTGACCTTCAATTGACTCTTCATTCAATAATTCTGTGTCAAATGTGCCATGCATGGCTCTAGGAACTCACAAATCAGTGATCAGTAGGACAAACAGAGCTGTCATTCAAGTGAGGGGTCTAGGATGGGGGAAGAGGAGTGAAGGGGTGTATAGAGAGAGAGTATATACACTCTATACTATATACTAGGAATACTATATCCCTAGTATAATTAAAATGAACAAAACCATAAAAGTGGTATGTTGAGACCTCTATAAATATAAACGATCTGATTTCAGGCAGTAATAAGTATCATGAAGGAAATGAAACAGGGTGATGGGGGCAAGGGTACTTAGAAATGGGCTCTTGACCTCTGGGTGAAACCTGCAGGTAAGGACCCAGTGATGGGCGGTCCTTAGCTGGGCCTTTCTGAAGCCCAGGAACAAGGTGAGGGTGCCTGGGTTTTGGTGAACAGGGACGCAGTGGGGCAGATCATACAGGGCTTGTGGTTGGGCTGAGGAATTTGGGGAGCCCGTGGAGGACTTAGGAGGGGAGAAACGGTAACTGCTCACATCTTTAAAGGTCACTCTGGCTGTTGGCTGGAGATGTCTCGATCCAGACAAGCAGAGGCAGGGCACCCCCTTACCAAAGTAGACAAGAGAGAGCCGATGGTGTTTTGGACTATGGTGGTGGCAGCAGAAAGGAGAAGAAAGGGGTTCATACATATTTGGAGGCAGAGCACCTGCTGAGGGACCGACTGTGGATGGTGGAAGACCCAGGATTACTCGGAGGTTTGGGACAGGTCTGTTTCTTCCACCCTTTATGTAGGCCACCTCCCTGCACCTTCCTTCAAGGGCACTGATGGTCGAGAGTCCTGGAGGCTCCCTCCTTCCTATCTCAATCCATTGAGATCCAGACTGGCCTTTCTAACAGGCAAATAGATTCTACTGCTGAGGCTCATAGGAGACGGTCATCTCCAACTATGACCCAGCTTGGGCCAGTCACATGCCTGAGGTTTACCACTCACAGTAAGAATTCCTTAGCAAGGGGCGCCTGGGTGGCTCAGTCGGTTTAGAGTCTGACTTCAGCTCAGGTCATGATCTCACAATGTGAGTTCAAGCCCTGCGTTGGGCTCTGTGCTGACAGCTCAGAGCCTGGGGCCTGCTTTGGATTCTGTGTCTCCCTCTCTCTCTGCCCCTCCCCTGCTCATGCTGTGTCTCAAAAATAAATAAAAACATTTAAAAAAAAAAAGAATTCCTTAGCAAAAGAGAAAGAGAAACAAAGTATTACTCCTGCTTTTTAGATGGAAAAAAAAAAAAAAAAAAAGAAGAAGGCTCTAAGAGGGAAAGTGCTTAAGCCAAGGACATAGCAAATAAAAAGTAGAGTTGCAGCTCAAACCTAAAGCTTCTGCTTATCTGGTCAGGTAGTTGAAGGTCAGATTGAAGAGGGAGTGAGCAGGTGGGTGGGCAGAAGTTTTTAGCTCCCTGTTCAACAAAGGACGTGAGGCTGACTGACGCGTGCCTTTGAGATGTTAAAGATTAATAATCTAAGGAGCTTCCCTACTTCTGCCCCAACCAGAAATCTAGGTATCATCTTTGACTTCCCCTTTGCCTCCCTTGGTCCGTATCAGGCCACTCCCAGACATGTACCTCCTAGTGCCTCCCAGTAGAGCTGAAGAGGTAGGCAGGAGCCAGACCATGCTGGGGTTGGATGGTCATGTTGAGGAATTTGGTCTTAATCCAAAGATCAATGAAGAAGCTTTGAAAGATTTTAAGCAGAGTGGTGACATGCTCAGACATGCATTTTCAGAAGATGGCTCTGGCTGCTGTGTAAAGAATGGGCTGGACATGAGCCAGAGGGGATGCAGAAGGGAGGGACCTTGTCGGCAGTTTAGAGGAAGGATGATAACCGCATTCCAGGGAGAGGACATTCGGCAGCTGCAAAACCAGGCAGGAAGGAAAGGGCACAACTCTGAAAGAATTCAGATGGATCTGTGGCCAAAGCACAGAGACAGGTTGAAAGGGGTTGAAAAGGACGATGGGGGCTGTATCTTGAGGAAGCAGGCTCATAGCTGGGTCAGCTCCCCAATATGGCAGGATCTAAAGAGATCTAGGGGCACTTGGGTGGCTCAGTCGGTTAAGTGTCTGACTTCGGCTCAGGTCATGATCTCACAGTTCGTGAGTTTGAGTCCCGTGTCGGGCTCTGTGCTGACAGCTCAGAGCCTGGAGCCTGCTTCGGATTCCGTGTCTCCCTCTCTCTCTCTCTGTTCCTCCCCTACTTGCACTCTGCTTCCCTTTATCTCTCAAAAATAAATAAAAATTTTTTTAAAAATTTAAAGAGTTCTTCAGTTTGTCTAGCAAGATTTCCTTATGGTGGGATTGTTGGTATTAAACTATCACTAAGTGGACAATTCAAGGTTCTCATTTGTAATCAACAAAACCAATTCTGGCTGACTTAAACGTACAGAGAACTTATTGGCAGGATATTCAGACGCTGTTACTGCCGAGGGAGGATCGCCAACTATTGCCAGCATCAAACCTAGCCCCAGAAGTTAGATATGGCCACTGCCACCTCTGTCACCAGAAAGGATTCTTCACTGGCCCTACATCTCAGAGTCAAAGGCCTCCATGCATCAAAATCCCCCATGATTGGCTGAGCCTAGTCATGTGATCCTTTTGCAGCTTTTGCTGCAAGGTTACTGAGAAAGCATGTTGTTGGCATTTGTGATTCCCATACTGAGAGGCAGGGTTTAACTTACTCCAACACTTATAGGGTAAAAGATTTGAGGGAGTTTAGAGGCTGAGTAGCCAAAAATTACAAGTACCCACTCTACTGTGAAATGTAGCTGAATGAGTTACAGTAACAGCTCAGAACCAGAAGATGACAGGAAGGGACAGATACCCTTGCTAACAGAGAGGCCTTTGCCAGGTTGTGGTAGTATCGTTCGCTTTCTAAACAAGAGAGGGGCACCTGGATGGCTCAGTCAGTTAAGCAAGCGTCCAACCTGGGCTCATGTCATGGTCTCGTGGTTCCTGAGTTCGAGTCTCACGTCCAGGCTCTGTGCTGACAGCTCAGAGCCTGGAGCCTGCTTCAGATCCTCTTCTTCCTCTCTCTCTGCCCCTCTCCCGTTAGCACTCTGTCTCTCCCTCAAAAATAAATAAACATTAAAAAAAAAAAAGAGAGTCAGTTGGGTGTCCAACTTCAGCTCAAGTCATGATCTCATGGTCCATGGGTTCGAGCTTCACATGGGGCTCTGTGCTGACAACTCAGAGCCTGCTTCGGATTCTGTGTTTACCTCTCTCTCTGTCCCTCCCCACCCATGCTCTGTAACTTTCTCAAAAATAAACATTACAGGGGCGCCTGGGTGGCGCAGTCGGTTAAGCGTCCGACTTCAGCCAGGTCACGATCTCGCGGTCCATGAGTTCGAGCCCCGCGTCAGGCTCTGGGCTGATGGCTCAGAGCCTGGAGCCTGTTTCCGATTCTGTGTCTCCCTCTCTCTCTGCCCCTCCCCCGTTCATGCTCTGTCTCTCTCTGTCCCAAAAATAAATAAACGTTGAAAAAAAAATTTAAAAATAAACATTACAAATTTCAAAAAAAGAAAGAGAGACAGCAGATATGATTGTAGTAGTGGTAAAGTATCTTATAGTTGACTAACCCCCGGGAGATAGCAATATAAACTTTGAACAAAATATAAAAACAAGAATTTGGGGGCTCCTGGGTGGTTCAGTCGGTTAAGCGTCTGATTCTTGATTTTGTCTCAGGTCATGATCCCAGGGTCATGGGATTGAGCCTTGCATCGGGCTCTGTGCTGAGCGTGGAGCCTGCTTGGGATTCTCTCTCTCCCTCTGACCCCCTGCCCTTGCATGTGTGCTCTCTTTCATAAATAAATAAATAAATAGGTAAATAGGTAAATAAATAAATAATAAAATAAAATGTAAAAAACAAAAGAATTCGAAGGTACTGGAGTGCAAACAAAAACTGTCCAAAACTGGAGGAGATTTTGCTCTTGAAAGATGGGAACCACACTGTGGGAAATCTGCTTTTATATGTTCTTCCTCTGAGGGCACTTCCCAGTCTGGGCAGTGTAGGGAACCTGGAGTCAAGCAGAAACCTGGAGGGACCTGAAAGCTGTTTGAGGTATCAGAGGAAGGAATTTGGGGCTGCTAGAATGGCTGGAAATTGAAGGGGGAAATCCTGGAAAGGAGGGAACTAAGAGGGGCCAAGACCCCAAATCTTCATATAGATTGTTCTCAAGTCCTCTCTGACACGTGGACAAAATCATGTAGTTTCAGCCCCAGAAAAAGAAGTGACAGGTCATCGAAGCAAATATACGCAGGCCAATAAGTAAATGAAAAGATGATTCACATCTTATGACATGAGGGAAATGCAAATTAAAATAGCAATGAGGGGCGCCTGGCTGGCTCAGTCAGTAGAGCATGTGACTCTTGATCTCAGGGTCATGAGTTTGAAGAGTCCCACTTTGGGCATCGAGCTCACTTAAAACAAAATCAAACAGCGATGAGGTACTGCTATGCACCCATTAGGATCGATGAAATTTGAAATACAGACATCAAACACTGGTGAGGATGTGGAGAAACAGGAACTCTCATTCATTGCTGGTAGGAATACAACTTTGGAAGACAAGCTTCTTTGGAAGACAGTTTCTTACAAAACTAAACATACCCTTACCATATGATCCAGAAATCATGCTTTTGGGGATTTACCCAAATAAGCTGAAAACGTATGTCTACACAAGAACTCGCATAGATGTTTGTAGCAGCTTTATTCATAATTGCCCAAAGTTGGAAACAGCCAAAATGTCTTTCAGTAGATGAATGGATAAATAAACTGGAATACATCCAGCCAATGAAATATTATTCATAAGTGCTAAAGATAAATGAGTTATCAAGCCATGAAAATGCAGGGAGAAACCTTAAATGCGTATTGCTAGGTGAAAGAAGCCAATCTGAAAAAGCTACATACCATATGATTCCAACTATAGAACCTTCAGGAAAAGGTAAAATTATGGAGACAGTAAAAAGAGCAGTGGTTGATGATTTTTAGGGCAGTGAAAATACTCTATGATACTATAATGGTGGATACATGTTATTATATATTTGTCCCAACTCTTCAAATGTAAGACATCCTAATGTAAATAATGGGCTTTGGGTGATTATAATGTATGAATATATGTTCATCAAATGTAACAAATGTACTCCTCTGATAGGGAATGTTGATAGTGGGGAAGGATATGCATGCGTGGGCGGTGGGGGGCAGATGTGGAAAATGTCTGTACCCACTTTGTGGTTTTGCTGTGAACCTAAAATCGCTCTAAAAAATCTTAAAGAATAATAATTTTTAAAAATTTTTATTTATTTTTGAAAGCGTGACAGAGCAAGTGGGAGGAGGGGCAGAGAGAGAGAGAGAGAGAGAGAGGGAGACACAGAATCTGAAGCAGGCTCCAGGTTCTGAGCTGTCAGCACAGAGCCCGAGAGCCCGACACGGGGCTCCAACTCAAGAGCTGTGAAATCATGACCTGACCCGAAGTTGGACGCTTAACCAACTGACCCACCCAGGCGTCCCAAGAATAAGAATTTTTTAAAGGAAGTGAAACTGAGGCAGAAAAAACATTTGAATAAATAATGACTGGGAATTTCACAAAATTGGTGAAAAAAATCAACCTCTAGATCCAACGAGCTCAGCAAAACCCACATAAGATAAATACAAAGGAATCATATCTAAGTACATCATAATCAAATTTCAGAAAACCAAAAATAAAGAGAAAATCTTGAACGTGGCCAGAGGAGAAAAGACACCTTACAAACACAATTATATAGGGAAAACCAATTCAAATGAAGATTGACATCTCATCAGAAACAAGAGAAGCCAGAAGACAATGGAATAACATTTTTAAAGTGCTGGGGGGGGGGGGCTGTCAACCCCAAATTTCATTTCAAAAAATGAAAGCAGAATAAAGATATTTTCAGATACATGATGGCAGAGCGCATTCATCACCAGCAGAGTTGCATTACAAGAAATGCTAAAGAAAGTTCTTTGAGCTGACGGAAAATGACACCAGATGGAAAAGGTAGATCCTTTGAAAGGAATGAAGAACACCAGAAATGGTAAATATATGGGCAAAATAGAAGGCATTTTTTTCCCTTAACTTTTAACTGACTGTTAACTACCAAATTAATAACACTTTACTATGGGATTTTTAAGGCATGCAGAAGTAAAATATATGACAACATTAGGACAATAGGACATAGAAGACAGAGGTAAATGGAATTATATTGTTGCAAGGGTCATATATTTTATTCTAGGTAGACTGTGATAAGTTAAGGATGCATATTATGATCCCTAGAACAAGCACTTAAAACTTAAAAAGTAAATAAGTGAAGATGAAGTATTAAAAGTATTTGACTAAACCAAAAGAAAACAGCAAAGGAGAAACAGGAACAACAAAAGAGAGGGAACAGAAAAAGAAAACCAATAGCAAAATAGTAAACCTAATCCTACCATATAGAAAATCACATTAAATAAAAACGGAATAAATATTTCAGTTAAAAGAATAAAAAAATAAGATCCAACTACATGCTGCCTTTAAGAGTCACACTTAAAAACATTTTTTTTGATGTTTATTTATTTTTGAGAGAGACAGAGACAGAATGCAAGTGGGGGCAGGGGGCAGAGAGAGAGGGAGACACAGAATCCAAAGCAGGCTCCAGGCTCCAAGCTGTCAGCACAGAGCCTGACGCAGGTCTCAAACTCATGAACTGTGAGATCATGACCTGAGCCTAGGTCAGATGCTCAACCGGCTGAGCCATCCAAGAGCCCCAAGAGTCACACTTTAAATATAAAGACATAGATGGATAGAAAATAAAGGGGGGGGGCCAGGGACGGGGGGGGGAGGGCAGTGCTCGGAAAGCTCAGTTGATTGAGCATCTGACTCTTCATTTGGGCTCAGGTAATGATCTCATGGTAGCAAGATTGAGCCCAGCATCTGGCTCCGTGATGAACATGGAGGCTGCTTAAGATTCTCTCTGTCTCTCTGTCTCTGTCTCTGTCTCTCTCCCTCCCTCCCTCTCTCTCTGCCTCTCCCCTGCTTGTGCTTGCTCTCTCTCTCTTTCAAAATAAATAAATAAACTTTTTTTAAAAAACCCAAGAAAACAAAGAACATATTAAACCCGAAGCAAATGGAAGAAAGAAAATGATAAATATAAGAATATAAATCAATGAGATTAAAAGAATAGAGAAAAATCAACAAAGCCAAAAGCTGGCACTGTAAAAAAAAAAAAAAAAAAAAAGATTATGAAATCCCTACAACGCTGATTTTTTTAAAAAAAGGAAATACAAATGACTAACATTAAGAATGTATATAAGAATATCACTCAGATCCTACAGATATTATATAGATGATAAAGGTTATTATGAACAACTTTACACCAATAATCCAACAATTTAGGTGAAATGGGAAAATTCCTTGAAAAACATGAATTACCAAAACTGGCAGAAAAAGAATAGAACATCTGAATTCTAATCCAATCTGACTTTATTATCAAAAACCTTGTCACCAAACCTTGTCCTGGTCTAAAGGACTTCAATGGTGAACTATAAAAAATATTTAAGGAAGAAGTAATACTAATCTTACTCAAACATATTCAGAAAATAAATGAAGGAACACTTCCCAGCTTGTTTTAAGTGACCCTAATAATCCGGATACCAAAACTTAAAAGATATTACAAGTAAAAAAAAAACAACAACTATAGTTAAGTATTCCACATGAGCCTCATTATACATGAAGGCAATGTAGTTTTATTAGCAGAGCATAATACATAGTAGGTGCTCAAAAAAAAAAAATCCTGAAGTATTAGCAAATTGAATCCAACTGCAGATGAAAAGACACACTATATCATGATCAAGTGGGATTTATCTCAGGACATAAGGTTGGTTTAACATTTTAAAATCAATGTAATTTACTGCATTAATGGATTAAAGGAGAAAAGCCATATGACCATCTCAATAGATGCAGAAAAAGGCATTTGGCAAAATTTAATATCCATTCATGATAAAAACTCAATCAGTAAATTAGCTATGGAAGGGAACTTCCTCTAGCTTAATAAAGGGAAACTATGGAAAGCCTACAACTAACATGCACTTAAAGTTGAAATACTAAATACGTCCCCTTTAAATACTAAATACTTCTCCCGTAAGATCAAAAGATAGCTCTCACCACTTCTACTGAATGCAACAGCGGGGATCCTAGCCACTGCAATAAGGACTATGGTTTGTGGGTTCAAGCCCCCACATCGGGCTCTGCTCTGACAGCGCAGAGCCTGTTTGGGATTCTCCGTCCTCTCTCTCTGTTCCTCCCCTGTTTGCATACGTATGTGCTCCATCTCTCTCAAAATAAATAAATAAACTTAAAAAAAAAAAATCTGGGCTTCTAAGTTTGAACTATCTGCCCCCCACCTGGACATAATTTCTGGAGGGGGAACAACTACCCTACCTTAACCTATCTTGCCCCACATCTCCTAGCTCCCTTCCTCAGAGTCCTCTCTTCCCCTTCCCCTTCCCCATCCAGAAATCAGCATCACCAGCTTTCTGACCTACATCTCACCCCCCCAACTATTGCAGACCCTCTAGAATTCAGAAAGCACATAATGCTAGTGGCTCTAGAGGTGACACCCACAAGCCGTGGGTTCTTTGGTCTCTTCCAGCAGAATAAAGATGGAGGAGGAGTGAGAGTCAGGGCTAGAATTGTCCCCTTGGAAAGGGTGACCAAGTACCTAGATGTGCCCTAGACAGAGGAGTTTCCTGAGACCTAGCACTTTCCGTTTTAAATGGGGACGGTGGTGGGCAAACCTGGATGGTTGGTCACCATCCCTCCTGGGAATCCTCCCCCCACAACTACCTTCACTCTGAGAAGGAAAGTGTAAGTGCACTATATCCTGGCCACAGTGGAGCTGTTGCAAGGGTGAGCAACCTTGTAAGGTTTGGTTAGATGTTAAGAGCAAAGATGCCTCCATTCTCAGCCCAAGACAGGCTCTGGATGGAGCTCAGCAAGGCCTGGGTATGTTGCCAGAGGAAGGAACACGCTGAAGGAGCAAAGGGGTCCTACCTTGGGGAGCCCACCTACCCAAGGTGGGCTGTTTTTTGCAGCCACCACCCTGCACACAGCACACTTCATCCAACCCCGTCATATCCCTGCCTACCCCACATTTTCTACCAAGCACCCATTTGTTTCTGCATTCAGCATTCACATACATTTAAGTTATTTTCATAAAAGGACTACATTTTGTTAAGTGTTTAAATACAGAATGTTACTAAGGAAAAACTCAGTTTTGCTCCACCCTACCTCACCCTGCCCTATGTCCCCTCTTCTAAGGAAACCAGCAAGCTTTTCTAACTTTAGATGTGGTGACTTTCACCCCAAATCTGATTGGTATGCATTTACCTTCATGTCTTGCTTGATCAACTGGATGAATAATTATGGACTCCCTTCATGAAAAAATGAAGAAATGTGCTCCCTTATACTACTGTTCATCTTCCAATCCCTTCCCCATTGTATTGGTTATAGTGTTAGCTTATTCTTCTACTGATTATTTCCTCAAGCTCAATAATCATCTACAATCTTTATTTCCAGTTTCATCCACGTTAGCTCTATCTCACACGTTCTACCATGTAACATGAAGAAATTAGCATCCATACGCTATTTTACCTTTCCTCCACCCTATTCTGGCCCCAACACTTCTGTTACTTTTACATTGCCAAGAGTTATAGTTACCTATGTTTTATAACCATAATTAAGTCTTTCATGCTTTATCTAGAGCATAATTCTGATCATTTAAATCCAGTAAACAGATAGCTCTTACAATGTTATGATTAGAAATAAGTTCTAATTGAGATTGTTGTGGATTCATCAGACAAGAAATACATCTCTTTTAAAAAAAAAAAATCGGGACAGAGTTCTGGGAAATTACGACTCTGATTGCCAAAGCAAAAAATATAATGTCAAAGTCTAGGAGCTTGTGCCAGAAAGTACGGGAGTGCTTAAATTAATCAGGATGGGACATGTCAGCGGGACACGAGAGTCAACCTGAAAGAGCTCTCAATGGTCAAACCTGGGAAAATCTGAGTAACAAAATAAATAGGGTAGTGTTGGAGGATAACACAAAGTGTAAAGCAAATATGCTTGAGTCCAGGATGACCTAAATGACTGAATAAATAAATAATTGGGGGGAAAAATCTTCCTTATGGAAGAATTCCAGATAACATATGTAGCTGCTCTCTCCTCCAGATGGAGCTTAATTGTCTCTTCTCCCTTGAATGTGGCTGCACTGAGTGACTCACTGCCAAAGAATAGAGTATGGAAAGGGGAAAAATAGTAACTTTACAGGAGACAAATCTGACAAACAAACACCTGCTTTAATCAAGTGACCAGGGTATCAAGTCACCAGCTGATATCACGTGATGAAAGAGGCACTTCACCTATGTGGTATTCTCCCTCAAAGCAACCCACCCCAGTCTGGTCATGGGAAGAAATCCAAACTGAGGGATGTTCTACAAAATACCTGACTAATACTCTTCAAAACTGTCAAGGTGATTTAAAAAAGACCAAAAAACAAAAACAAAAAACAAAAAACAACAACAACAAGGAAAGACTGAGAAACCGTCACAGGAGAGACTCAGGAGACGTGACTAAATACAATGTGCTATACTGGATTGGGTCCGGAAAGAGAAAAAAGATATTAGTGGGAAAATTGTTGAAATTTGAATGAAGAATCTGGAGTTTCAATAATAGTAATGTATGAATGTTCATTTCTTAGTTTTGATGTATTACGGGAACGCATGATGCTAATGTTAGAGGAAATCGGGTGAAGGGTATATGAGAACTCCCTGTGCCATCATGGCAACTTCTCTGTGAATCTAAAATTATCCCCAAATAAAAGGTTTACCTGAAAAATATCTGGAAGCATCCAACTCTTGATTTAGGCTCAGATCATAATCCCAGAGTCATGGGATTGAACCCCATGTTGGGCTCTGCACTGAGCATGGATCCTGCTTAAGATTTTCTCTCTCCCTCTTCCCTTCCCCCCTTTATGTGCGCGCGCTCTCTCTAAAATAAAATTTAAAAATCTAGAAGCAAAAGTCATGGAATTCTCCAAGAATAGAGAAAAAAAAATTTTTTGAGAGGGGGAAAAATCGTATCACAAGGGATCAATTCAAGTGCCCTGGTATTTATATAATGAATATTCCAGAGAGAAAAGGGAAAATAGAATCAGGAAAATAATTAGAAATGATAGAATAAAATTTTCCCAGAGAAAAAACAGCACGTCTTTAAGATTAAAAGTACACACTGAATACAGAGGAGAATAAAACAAACAAACAAACAAAAAACATGCATGCTTAGGGTCTCATGAGGTATCAGAAAGCCTAATAGCTCCTGGAAATTGAAAACAAACAGATTATCTATAAAGGTATAAAGATCAAGTTAGCATCAGGCTTCTCTGGAGCTAGAAGCTATGAAACAATGGCGTGCAAAATTGGGGCCAATTTTTTTGAACCAACCAAACTAAAAAACAAGTGTAGCGTCCAAATAGAGTTGTGAGAATGAATAATGTTTACCACCCATGCACTCTTGCTGAAAAAAAGTTACTTGAGCTTGTCTTCAAGGAAAACAACCAAAAAAAGGAAGATACAATGTTGTGATCTGATTCTCAAAGTGTAGCTGCAGGGCAGCATCTGGTATGCTGTTAAAAATGCAAATTCTCAGCCCCCCCCCCTCTGACCTACTGAATCAGAAACTCTGAGTGTGGGCTCTGAGATTTGTGTTTTAACAAGTTTGAGAACCACTGGATTTGTGGATGGTGTTCCCAAATCTTCAGCAGTCTGGTGCACCTACCACACGGCTGCTGTGAGTTGCTGCATAAAATGCCTCCCTCACTCCCCGTTCCACCCCAGTCTCAAGGCGAGACAGACTCCAGAGTCTTCGCGGGACCCTGCTGAAGCTAGTCTTCAGCCAAGAATATTTCCTTGCTTAGCTTTCTTCCCCTGCTTTATCCTGGTGATAGTGATTAACTGTGGGAGTGGTCTCAGTTTCACCAGAATCCTTGCCTCAGGCTCTGCTTCTGCGTAGCCTGACCTAATAGCCAAGAAAACAACAGAACTAACTCATACACACATTGAAAAGAATGGGTAATAACTGTTCGCCTAGAAGTATTTCATTTAAATTGGAACAGGAAAACATAGGTTCTGGTAACAGCGTTTTAAAAATGTCTTCAACAATGAAGTGAATTCCAGTTAATAGATTGCACAATTAAGAAGTTTAAAACTCCTAATCATATGATAAAGAAGGCGCATGTTTCTTCTCTCAGAAAGGAATGGGAAAGATGCCAAAAAACTCCAGGAAAAGCACAAAACTGTACCAGAAAATTGTGATTCAAATATGAACTAAACAAAAATGTGGCATGGTTTTAAACAATTGATGATATGTAAGGAAAGACAATTATTTGGTCTTAACATTTGAAATACTCTTTTTTTTTTTTTTGGCCTTATTTTATTTCACTTTTACTAAGGGAAAAATTCAAATATATGCAGAGGCAGAAAGAATAGCAAATTCAGCCCCATGTACCCATCCCTCAGCTTCAATGGTTATCAAGATCTGCTCAATCTCAAATCCCTAGACAGTTTTCTCCTTTACAGTTGATTTGTCTAAATGAGGATCCAGACAAGGTCTGTATACTGCATTCGGTTGCTATGTCTCCTACATGCCCCCTGGGCTGCTCCGCTTTGGACAACACCAGTCTGGTGACCGAAATGACATTTCTTTCCCTACCGACCCGGTCACCACCTAAAATCTGCAGGGGTTGTTCTGTTCTCGTTTTAAGGCCAAATCCTTTGTCTTAATCAGTATCATCTCCTGATATAACCATTGGGTCATCTTCACGTTCAGGCTGCTTCAAGCTTTCTCAAATCTTCAGTTTCTTTAGAGTCAAAAGAATATCTAGGTGCTTTATCTTTAGGTTTTAAAGGAACTTTTCTTGGTGATCCGGTCCACATGGAAATGTGGGATTCCCCATTCCAGCATAAACATTGAGGCAGGTGTCTAATGTCTAGAAATCTTCTGGACTTTTCTGTTCACTGAAGTTTATTAAGAGCTCCTCTTGGGACACTGCTTTGGGGCGCCTGGGTGGCGCAGTCGGTTAAGCGTCCGACTTCAGCCAGGTCACGATCTCGCGGTCCGGGAGTTCGAGCCCCGCGTCAGGCTCTGGGCTGATGGCTCAGAGCCTGGAGCCTGTTTCCGATTCTGTGTCTCCCTCTCTCTCTGACCCTCCCCCGTTCATGCTCTGTCTCTCTCTGTCTCAAAAATAAAAACGTTAAAAAAAAAAATTTTTAGAAAAGAGCTCCTCTTAATAAATAAATAAACATGCAATGGACACTTGAGTGCCGGATGAGATTAAAGAGATCCAGACAATGCTCTAATTTATATCTGGACTTCTCAGAAGATTCAGAAAGTCTAGGTTAGGAGCCAAAAGGTGTTTGGAGCTACAAGTGCAAGATCCCCCCAGGAATGATCCCGTGGGCCCCAGTTTTTGTCATAAATTGCTCACTTGACCAGGAAGGTGAAGGAGGTGGCCCAGCCTGGGACACACAGATAGCCATCATGGAAGCTTCTGACTCCATTCCAACCATGCCGGGGTCTTAGGTGCTGGACTTTACTACCGCTTCCCTTCTCTGTATCAAGTGGTTGATTCTAGGTGGTGCTGGGAACACAAGAGGAAGGGAGTTTCGATCTCAGTGGCCCAAGGCCTCACAGTGACCTGCGGGTGGACCAGCGTTTGGACCCAGGTTAGTCCAGCTCCATATTGTACTCACTTCTCCTCCTTCCCCGGCCCTGTGAAATCTGGGAGCCAAAGGGAAAAGTCCTAATGGGACCTGGGTGTTCCCAGAGGGGCCCAAAGGGGATTGCCTACGGTCAGAATGGCCGTGTTTCCTGCAGTTAAACCGTTGACTCAGACAAATGTCAACAGACACTCCCAGAAACACGAAACCAAAAGTCAACCAACCGACCAACAGAAAACAGTCTCTCCGACAGGTGAGGAAAAATTGGAGAATTATCAAGTCGATTTCTTCACTATTGTGCTAGAGGCCTGGGGGACTCAAACATTAATCAGCTAATCTGTGTGTGTGTTGGGGTCTCGGTGGGGTGGGGGTGGGGACTGTCTAGCTTGAACATGCCAGACACTGAGTCCCTGCCCTCAAGGAAGCTTCCTAAGTGCTCTCTGCCTGTGAATGATGAACCTCTGATGGCAGAAATGCTTTCCATCATGTTCTCGTTCATTCTCATTGCCAGTATGGGGTCAGGCACAACATAAACACTGTGTGGATGAATTCCGTTTTTGAAAATGAGCCTACTCTCTCTGCCACCAGATAATTCTTCCAGCATTCAGTGATTTTGTAATTTTTTTCTAAAATTTTACAGAGAAACTTGTCATCAGGGAAGGGAATTTAGAGGTGAAATTATGCATGCTGCTTTGTAGACATATTTTTAAAATGCCTTCCTGGATAAAGTAGGGGAAGCAGAGGGAGAGAAAAGGCAGGCTTAGAACATTTGCTGAGGAAAAGGCTTTTGATTTCTGAAGGGGGTGTGGGACTGGTGCAGACTATGGTGCTGTGTTCAAGGATACCTAAGGATCCATAGCCCTGAGGTTGGGAAGGAAGCAGGTGTTGGGATGGTCATCAGGGGCATATCTTCAGGCTTCTAGGAATGTGTTCCTCATTCATTCAACTATACTTATTGAGCATCTACTCTGTGGCAAACCTTATTTGAGGCATTGGGGATCCAACAAAATTCCTGCCCTCTCATGGAGCTTACATTTTAGTGGGGAGAGCAGGTGAAAAAAAATAAGTAAGATAAAATTAGAAATGCATTTACCCGGGGGCGGCTGAGTGGCTCAGTCGGTTGGGCATTGGACTCTTGGTTTCGGCTCTGGTCATGATCTCGCAGTTTTGTGAGTTTGAACTCCGTTTCAGGCTCTGTGCTGGTAGCAAGGAGCCTGCTTGGGATTCTCTCTCTGTCCCTCTCTCTGCCCCTCCCCCACTCGCATTATCTCTGTCTCTCTCAAAATAAATAAACTTAAAATTTTTTTTCAAAAAAGAATTGCATTTACCCCCTGAGCTGGCATCCCACTTCTATGATTATAGCCCAGTGCTTCATCTGCAGGGTGAAATGAGGTAGGCATGAGGTTATTCATTGCAGTTTGATTTGTACTAGTGAAAGACTGGACACAACTTTGAATCTTGAACTGTGAGAACGTATTACCCATTCAAATCAAAGCCAAAAAATTTTAATGTAATATAGGTTTTATTAGATGGTGATAAATATGTTATGGAGAAAAATAAAGTAGAGAAGGGAGGAAGAAAATTAGGTAACACTTGGAGGGGATGTTACTATTTTAAATTGAAGGTCAGGGAAGGCCTAATGGGGAAGATAACATTTGAGTAAAAATCTAAAGGAGGTGAGGATGTATTGGGGAAGTATTCCAGGCAAAAGGAATAGCAGGTGCAAAGGCACTGGGGTGGGATATCAAAGGAGCAGCGAAGAGGCCAACCGGATTGGAGCAGAGAGAGCCAGGGGCAGAGGGTGTGTCAGTGTTGCAACCCCAGGCACTCTGAGTCTGAGGGGCTGCAACTATGGGGTACTCATGACCCTGGGAAGCTTCTTTCTCATGCTGACCTCCCCAGTTCATTCTAACATTTCCACAAATGTAATCTGGTCTGTCCCTGGATCTTCTCTTCCTATGAACGTTCGTCCTGAAGTGTGATGCCCAGAACTGCCCTGGCTTGTATCCCCAGTGCCCCCCCCCCCACCACCACCTCCAGCCCACCTGCCCCCTCAGCAGTGCTGCTGGCTGCCCACCGCTCCCTCCTGGGACCTCTCTTCTCCGCTTCACTGGCCCTCTGGACTCAACCCCTACCCAGCCCTCTGACTGTTTCCCCTCACTGCCCCTGCATACGGAGACTCCCAGGCTCTTGCCCCCCCCCTTCTCTCTCTCCTACCAACTCTTGTCATCCCACCCTCACCCAGGGCTTCTGAGCACATTTCTCTTCCTAGCCCAGACCCCAGTTCTTCTGCTCCTTTGACCCCAATGTCTCCAGTACCATGGACTCCACATATATCCAGAGCTGGACTCACCACCCACTAATCGCTCCTCTGCTCCCCAGACCAGTTCAGGCTGGTCCTCTCGATGCCCTCTCCCAGACAGCACTGACCGTGATCCCTGCCTAGGCCTCCCATTCCTGCCCACCTGAGTGGGGACCAGCTCTGCCTGTTGGCTGCTGCCTCCCTAGCACCTAGCACAGTGCCTGGCACACAGTGAGCGCTCAATAAATAAAAGTTATCAAATGACTGGACAGTCTCATCCTCTGCTTCTAGGTTTTGAGTCTGCTCTCCTCTGCTAGTGACCCCTGGCAAGTTCAGTGGATGGTCCCCCCAGGTCCCCACCTTCCCAAACGCTGGGCAGGGGAGGTCCCACGAGTCTGGTCTCATTCCTGAGTGGATTCAGACCCCAGGAGGCACTGGACCTTTACATTTGCCCACTGGAGGCTTAGTGTTATTCTTTGGGTTTCAGTGAATTCCCCCTGCAGGAGACAGAGTGTGAATGGATCATGGAACCCTTTGCAGAGAGCTGTTTGAGTAGGAGGAGGGAGAAGCAGAATCAGGAGTTAAGGGCCCAGTCCAGCCAGGCACCTGAGGGACTTTAGTGGCCTTCTCATCAGCATCCTGCATGAGATTGTAAGCCCCACAGAGCAAGGATCTCCTCTGTCTGCTCCTTTCTGTCTGGCACCCTATGGCAGGGGCTTTTAACAGAGGGTTATCCCTCCATCCCCACCCCTAGGTTGCCAGGTAAAATACATGCCACCCAGCTCATTTGAGTTTCAGATAAACAAGTAGGTTTTCAGTGTATGTCCCCTCCCAGTATGTCTTTGGGGTATACTTATACTAGAAAATTATTTCTTATTTATCTGAAATTCAAATTTCACTAGGCAGCCTTATTTCTATTAGTTAAATCTGGCAACCCTCTTCCCCAGTGACAGTGGCAGTGTCTGAAGACACTTTTGATTGTCACAACTGGAGAGGAGGTCAGGGATGCTGCCAAACATCCCACAGTGCAGAGGAAAGTTCCCCACAACCAAGAATTGTCCAGACCACAATGGACCTCTCCTTATGGGTACCCAGAGCACACAGAACTCCCCACTCTACCTCCACCTCTTACCCCTGCCCACCTGCCTTCCTTCCGTCAGGCCATTAAGAGATGTGGAGAGGGGCACCTGAGTGGCTCAGTGGATTAAGCGTCCAACTCTTGATTTTGGCTCAGGTCATGGTCTCATGGTCGTGGGATCGAGCCCCCCATTGGGCTCTGCTCTGACGGTGCAGAGCCTGCTTGGAATTCTCTCTCTCCCCCTCTCTCTAACCCTCCTTTTCTCTCTCTCTCTCTCTCTCTCTCTCTCTCTCTCTCTCTCCTCTCTCTCAAAATAAATAAATAAACATTAAAAAAAAAGTTGTGGAGAGAAACTCATGGTCCTGTCACAGGTGCTGACCGATGCCAAGTCATGAGGTTAATGGGAAAAACAGAATACAAAATTGTATTGCCTCTCGACACTGTGCAAGAGTAAACTATGAACAAAAAAATTCAATGGAGGGAAAATGTAAAAGGTCCAGGTGGTTACTTTAGGCAATGGAAATATTTTTCCCCTCTCCTTGTCTCTTTTTCTTTTCTCACACACCTCTTGAAAACCATGTTTATAAAATACTTCAAAAATTTTCAACTTTTCATTACATAAGTATTGTATGAGTACATTCTCCTCGTATTAGAACACACTGGAAATAATACAGCAAAGCCAGTGTCTTTGACCCGCACATCCAACCTGGGCCTAGCCCCCACAGAGAGAACTGCTCCTGCCGGGCTAATGCAGAGCCATCGGAGGGACCCAGCTCTAACTTTGGCTTTGAACAGACACTGAAAAATGGGATTACACAGTCATAGGACAAGTACATTCAACTCGTTACTGCCAGGTTGTTTTAGAGTTAGCTGTTATCAGTTTACTTCACCACCAACAAGGAATGACAGGACCGGTGTAAGCCAACTCTTGATGCCAGACTTGGAAATGCTGGCTGATCTGATGGGTGAAAAGTATAATCTCATTGTTTTAATTTGCACTTCCCTTATTACAACTATTTTATTCAGCTTTACTGAGATATAATTGACATATGACATTGTGTAAGTTTAAGGTGTACAGTGTAATGATTTGAAGTGATTACCACTATTAGGTTAGTTAACACATCCATCACCTCATATAGTTATCCTGTGTGTGTGTGTGTGTGTGTTGAGAACTTCCAAGATCTACTCTTAGCAATTGCAAGTGTACAATACAGTATTATTAACTATAGTCACCATGCTGTCCTTAGATGCCCAGAACTTATTCATCTTATAACTGGAAGTATTTGACCACCTCTACCTATTTCCCCCACCCCTCAGTCTCTGATAACCACCACTCTACTCTGTTTCTACGAGTTTGGCTTTTTTTTTTCTTTTTAAAAAGATTCTACATATAAGTAAGATCACACACTAGGGGTTCCTGGCTGGGTCAGTAGGTAGGACATGCAACTCTTGATCTTGGAGTTGTAAGTTTGAGCCCCACATTGGACATACAGATTACTTAACAATAAAATCTTTAAAAATAAAAATACGTAAGATCACCCAGTATTTTTTTCCTCTGACTTCCTTCCTATGACTTAGCATAATGCCTGTGAAGTCCATCCATGTTACAAATGGCAGAATTTCCTTCCTTCAGCTGAATGATATGTAAGTTTATATATGTACATATGTGAATGTATATATGTATATTTGTGTAGGTATATGTGTATATGTACATATGTGTGTATATATGTACACGTATGGATATGTATATATAATACACGTGTATATCACATTTCATTATCCATTCATTCATCAGCTACCACTTGGGTGACTTCCATGTCTTCGTTATTGTAAATAATGTGCATTAAACATGGGGGTGAAGATATCTCATCGAGACAGTGTTTTTATTTCCTTCAGATGAATATCCAGAAGTAGGATTACTGGATCATATGGTAGTTGTATTTTCTTTATTATTATTTTTTTTATTTAAAAATTTTTAATGTTTATTTATTTATTTTGAGAGAGAGAGAAAGCATAGATGGGGGAGGGGTAGAGAGAGAGGGAGAGAGAGAGAATCCCAAGCAGGCTCTATGCTGTCAGCACAGAGCCTGATGTGGGGCTCGATCTCATGAACCGCAAGATTATGACGTGAGCTGATATCAAGAGTTGGACGCTTAACCAACTAAGCCACCCAGGCGCCCCTATTTTTTTATTTGAGAGAGAGAGAATCCCAAGCAGGTTCCACGCTCAGCATGGAGCCTGACATAGGGCTTGATTCCACGACCCTGGGATCATGACCTGAGCCGAAATCAAGAGTTAGGGGCACCTGGGTGGCTCAGTCAATTAAGCGTCCAACTTCAGCTCAGTCATGGTCTCACTCGGTTTGTGAGTTTGAGCCCCACGTCGGGCTCTGTGCTAACAGTTCAGAGCCCAGAGCCTGCTTCAGATTCTGTGTCTCCTCCTCTCTCTGCCCCTCCCATGCTCATGCTCTGTCTCTCTCTGTCTCTTAATAATAAATAAACGTTAAAAAAAATGTTTTTTTTAAGAGTTAGGCACTCAGCCCACTGAGTCATCCAGGTGCCCCTGGTAGTTAAAAATTTTTTTCAATTTTTTGAGGAAGCTACATACTGTTTTTCATACTAGCTGCCATCAGTTTGCATTCTCACCAACCATGCACAGGGGTCCCTTTTTTCCACATCCTCACCAGCACATATTTCTTGTCTTTTTTTTTTTTTTTTCACAAATAGCCATTCTAACAGGCATGAGGTGCTGCTTGTATCTCTTGTGGTTTTGCTGTGCATTTCTCTGATGGTGCGTGATGTCAAGCATCTTTTCATGTGTCCGTTAGCCATGTGTTTATCACCTTTGAAGAAAATGTTACAACTGAGCTTGGATATCTTCAGGGGTTCATCTCTGTTTTCAAATTAATGAAAAATTTACTCAATATGCATGCACATCCTACAACATTCAAAACGGGTGTTCAGTGAAAAGTCAGCCTCCTTTCCATGTCTGAAGCCCCGCTCTGCAACCCTCCATCCAGAGACCACATCCAGACGCGCGGTCTGGCATCTCCATCCAAAGGTATTCAATGCACTTGTAAGTGCTCACATATATAACCTTTCTCTTTAATTTTTCCACAAATCATACCATTTTCCACACTGTTTCCCCACCTGGTTCTTTTCTTTTTTTAATCTGGAACGTGGTTCATTCCACTAGACACAGAACCATTTCATTCTTGTTCATGATTTCACAGAGTCCCATCTGATAGAGGTATCACAATTGGTTTAAACAGTTCCCTAGTGTTGGACACTTTGGTGGCTTCCAATCTTCTGTCACAGTGCGCATTCCGGTGCATATGCAGTTTCTCACATAGAGGAATACATTTGCAGGTAATTTGCCAGAAGTGGAATAGCTAGGTCAAAGGGGAAGTGTATTTAAAGCATTTTTTTTAACGTTTATTTATTTTTGAGACAGAGAGAGCATGAACGCGGGAGGGTCAGAGAGAGAGGGAGACACAGAATCCGAAACAGGCTCCAGGCTCCGGGCGGTCAGCACAGAGCCCGACACGGGGCTCGAACTCACGGACCGCGAGATCATGACCTGAGCCGAAGTCGGACGCTTAACCGACTGAGCCACCCGGGCGCCCCTGAAGCATTTAAGCGTGTAACCGAATTGCATTCCGCATCAGTTTGCTGATCATGTCATTTCATGACTGTAAAGAAACTGTCTTACTTTTTAATTCACAGAAAAAATATATTACAATCATTGTCTCTGATGATAAGAAACCATGATTTGTAAAACACGTAGTGCCGAAAGCGCTCGTGACACCCGTGAGGCATAGTGAAGTAAGCCGTTTGTCTAAGGCACCCACGGAGTGGATGGCAAAGCCAGAAGTCAAACCTTGGCCTGTTTGGCTGCCTCCGCTGGGCCTGGGCCTTGTCACCAGGCAGGAGGCTGACACCCTGGAATGAGGAACTAGGCTCCAGCATAACTCACAGTCAATCATGTTTGGAGGTATTTTAATGGGTAATCTTTTCCTTCGCATTGTTTAAAAAGTTTAGTTGGCAGACTGGTAATGATGGGGTCCATTTAGCTGAAGGTGACAGGAGGTAAGGTCAGAACAGCCTGATCCAGGGACCACGGTTGTCAAGGTTTGATCACAGCCATGCCAGGCCCCTCTGGCAGCACAGCAGCTGACAGAGTTTCCAGAAGTTTACATATTTTGGCAAAAAAAGAATTGCTTAAGAGTGTTGAAATGCAGTCATGCAAAGGTAGGGTTTTTTAGAGTTACCATTGATTTAGCTCTTACTATGTGCCAAGCACTGTTAAAAGCCCACCATTTAAACTTTCCAACAAGCCTACTGGAGAAGTACTGTTATTATCCCCAGGTTACAGATGAGGGAACACCCCTGTTACCTCTCTGAGGGTCTGTCTCTCTCAGTGGGCAACTGGATCTAGAATTAAGTGGCCGTCTTCTCAATCCCTGCGCTCTTTTGGAGTGAATCTACGGAAACCGTCACCCCTCCTCAAGCCTGAACAGCTCTGGTCTCAGAGCAGAAGGGAACGGAGGGGATGGGGAGCCACAGAAGGCTCCTAACCTGGGGCATGACACATTGGCTTGCATTTCATTTTATTTTTTTAAGTTCATTAATTCATTTTGAGAGAGAGAGAGAAAGGTAGAGAGAGAGAGCACAAGCAGGAGGGGTAGAGAGAGAGGGAGAGAGAGAATCCCAAGCAGGCTCCACACTGTCAGCACAGAGCCTGACGTGGGGCCCAAATTCACGAACAGGGAGATCGTGACCTGAGCCGAAACCAAGAGTCTGAGGCTTAACTGACTGAGCCACCCAGGATCCCTGACTTGCATTTTAGGGAGAAGTTCCATAGTGCCCCAGGAGAAATATTTACAGGCAGGTGTAGGGGGGTGGGGGAGGGGCGGCAGGCCAAGGCCAAGAGGTCCTTGGACTGACCTCTCTGGGAAACTACTCGAATCTTCATGAGGCTCTTATCCTCTAAGAGGTACTTACCCGATGGAAATTAAATGTCTATAGTTACAAGCGGCTATTGAACCCTTGAAATGTGGCTCATCCAAGTTCAGAGGGCTGTAAATAGAAAATACATGTTGGATTTCAAAGGCATAATCAGAAAAGTAAGACATCTCAATAATGTTTATGATAATACCATGTTGAAATGATACCAGCTTGGACATATAGGACTAAATTAAAAATATTCTTAAATTTAACATCACCCGTTCCTTCTTTCTCCCTTTAAGCGGTTACGAACAAGCTTGTAATTATCTATGTGCTCACATTGTATTTCTACTGGACGGCGCTGGTCCATAACCCTCCCCCAGGCACCCGCCTCTTTTCCGCTTCTTGAGAAGTTGTGGTGGTGTCTAACGAGGACCTGTCAGCCAGAGGTGCACGCCGCCCCCACCAGCGTTCTTAATTTGAGACAACAGGACAGAGGCTGGGACTCCCCGCGACCTGGGTGCGTCCGCTGCGCTCTGCCGCCCTCTAGCGGTTCCTCTTCCAAGCTGACCTCTTTTGTGGTGGGATTGGGCTGGGCTGGGCTGGGCTGGACAGGACTTGGGATGCTGAAACTCTTTGTGGTCCCAAATTTATTCCACTCACGTACTATCCTGCTTTGATTTTACTTTTCACTTTTTATGTTTTTGAGAGAGAGAGAAACGGACAGAGCATGAGGGAGGGAGGGGCAGAGAAAGAGGAAGACAGAATCTGAAGCAGGCTCCAGGCTCTGAGCTGTCAGCACAGAGCCTGATGCAGGGCTCGAACCCACAGAACCATGAGATGGTGACCTGAGCCGAAGTTGGACGCTTAACTGACTGAGCCTCCCAAGTGCCCCTCATTTTAGTTTTGATTTTAATTCAAAGTTGCCATACAGAAAGAATTTAAGAAATGTCCCGGTCCCTAGTTCCTATCTTCTCAACAGGTCTGCATACAATTCGGATGTCACAGGTATCCCTTCCCCAACGTGGCTTCTGGTTGGTGGAAAATTATCAATATTGCATAACCCTTTAAATTCCTGGATGTTAATAAGTAATTTTCTTGAGGAGGCTAGAGTTTTTGGTCTTAGAAGGCAGTTTCCTTTGGTTGGCAAAATGGGTTAATATCATGGCAAATAGGTCATAAAGCGCATTGTGAGGATTTGGGGGAAAATGTATATAAAGTACTTAGCATAGTGCCTGGTTCTCTTATAAGTTCTCAACATGTGGAGATATTGTATACAAAATTACTTGTTGGGGCTCCTGGGTGGCTCAGTCAGTTGAGCCTCCGACTTCTGCTCAGGTCATGACCTCGGGGTTCAAGGGTTCGAGCCCCATGGAGGGCTCTCTGCCATCAACACGGAACCCACTTTGGATCCTCTGTTGCCCCTCTCTCTGCCCCCCCCCCCAATTGTGCATGTGCCCTCTCTCTAAAGAAATAATTAAAATTTCATTTTTTAAATTTTTTAATGTTTTATTTTATTTTTTCAGAGACAGAGCGCCAACAGGGGAGGAGCAGAGAGAGAGAGAGAGAGAGAGAGAGAGGGAGCCACAGAATCCAAAGCAGGCTCCAGGCTCTGAGCTGTCAGTACAGAGTCCAATGAGGGGCTCAAACCCACTAATGCAAGATCATAACCTGAACAGAAGTCTGATGCTCAACCAACTGAGCCGCCCAGGCACCCCAAAATAAATAAACATTTTTTTAAAAATTACTTGTTCTTTACACAAGCAGAGATATTCTGAGTGTTGTCGCTAGATGCTTATGTCCCTGTATGCTAGGACTTTATTTCAGACCTTTTTTGATGAGTAAACAGGGGGTAATGGGAAGAAAGGATATCAGTAGGTCACTGAGCCAGGAAAACACCCAGCTGGTTGGGGGTCTTCCTGGAAAACCACCCAGCTAAATGGAACCTGAGTCAGCTTGGCCAATGAAGGCAAGGAGAGTTGCCAGAAAGAGGTCATGGATCCACTCCGAGGGAACTCTGGATTTGTCAGGGTGCACGAAGGCATTCACAGGGTTGTGCACAATAAAAATATAAGTTCAAAGAGAGGATGAAACAATATAAAATATGCAGCTGTTCAAGAAAAACTTGTTTGTGTATTTTTTAAGTGGATAATTGTGGGTATCAAATCACGGTGGCATTCATATTCCTATGGATTATTTTATTTTATTTTTTTTTTAAGTTTATTTACTTATTTTGGGAGAGACAGTGTATGCAGGAGGGACAGAGAGAGGGAGAGAGAGTGGGAGAGAGAGAGGGAGAGAGAGAGAATCCCAAGCAGGCTCTGCACCGTCAGTGCAAGGAGCCGAACGCGGGGTTCGAACTCACGAACCCGTGAGATCATGATCTGAGCGGAAATCAAGAGCCACTCAACCGACTGAGCCACCCAGGTGACCCGCCTATGGGTAATATTAAAGAAGTGACTAACTGCTATATTTTAAGGTGCTGCCATTCTGATGATGATGGAAATTATAGTCTTTGCAAGTTTATTTAAACTTACAGCAAAAAGTTCTACCTATGTTAAAGTTCTACACAACTTGAAGTGTACGAAGAATCACCGCATCCTTCAAATTCTTGTAGGGAGAACGTGAGCGCAAACTTTTCAAGACCGGGGTCTAGGCTGCCTACCCAGGAGTGGAATTGCTGAGGTTTGGGGATGCACGATCGACATTCCTCAAGGATACTGAACTTTCCAAAGCAGCTGTGCTAATTGACATTGCCCCCCCCCGCAGCGCAGGGCCAACGCCATTGCTGCCAATCCTCCGCCGGGCTCGATGACTGTGTGCAGTCCGCAACATTCAGGAAGCAGCTATGTCCGTTGTCTCCCTGGGAAAGTGCAAGGCTAAGCAGAGGTTGTTTGCAGCCAGAGCTCCGGGCCTTCCGTGCCTGTAGGATCAGGGCCCGGAGAACTAGATCAAATGGTTCTAATGGCTCCGCTCTACAAAAGCCCAAAGCCCGGATCTCTGAGAAAGAGCTCTCTCTGCTCACAGCCAGCCCTGTCATACCCCAGGCCTAGCTCCTGCCCCTGAGCAGCGCTGGCTACATGCCAGCTCTTGGCTCTTGCCTTCCCTCTTTGTCTCCAAGCTAATCAGCCGCCGTTCACACGGCCTTGCTGTGGGCAGGGAACTGGGCAGCTGGTAGCACTGGCTTCTTACCATCCTGTTCCTATCCTCCCATCACCTCAGTGGAGTCCGTAAGTTCAGTCTTTTATGTGTGGTTTCACTAGTCCAATCCTGGGGAGCCAGCCTCCTGCCTCTTGTTTGTGGAGCATGCCCACCTACCTGGCTATGTGCTCTCCCACATTCTCAGCCCCCTGCATTTGGCTACCCGAGATGCTCACTTGGTTAGTGGATCAGGGGAAGAGGTAAGGAGTACCCGCTGGGAAGAGCCCCAGCCCCACGCCCTTCTGGGAAAGAGCTTGAGCAAAGCGCTGTAGTTGCAGATTGTGGCCGCCAGAGGGCAAAGTAAGCAAAGCTTTGGAAGAGCAGGTTTCGGAAAGGTGAGATTTCCCCGTTCTAAAGTGAAACTAGACAGAGTCTAGTGTCCCACTTGTGTTCCCCATCCTCGAGCTGGGTTTGGTGGCACCCTCTCAGAAAGGCTTTAGCTGGTCTTTCATACCTGCCTGCCCTCCCCTTACTCGTCCTTGTTACAGCTGTCCTTGGGCCCCACCTCTCCAGACCACATGCTGATCCCATGCCCTTGGAGGAAGCCTGATGATGTCTCCTCTTTCCAGATGGAGGATCTGAGCTTCAGAAGGTTAACGAATTGCCTGAGATCACAACGCCTGTAAGTGGCAGCATTGGGATATGAAACAGATCGAGCAGGCTTCGTTATTCCCCAATGCCCCCCTCTAACCCTGCTTCCATCCCCTCAGCATCCTTCTGGCAGGGCTCCAGCATCCTTCATGGCCCCCGTGCATTGTGGTGGCACCATTTGCGTGACGCTGCAGTTGCACATCTATTCGTGAGAATATATCTCACTGCCTGAGGAGAGATCTGGGGAAATGTGCCCTGATATGTTTACACCGCTTAACCAGTACAGCATCGTTTTTATTTCCTTCTTTATTCTTTGCCATGTTTTTTTATAAATGCATTTTATTTTTTGAATCCGAAAAGAAAGCTATTTTCGTAATGAGGGAGGTCAGCGCCTTCATTTTGCCCGAAGTGTCCACTGGGCTGGCAAACACCTACGTGTCTTGTGAGCCTCAGCTCAAGGATTGGATCTCTGTGACATCCTTTCAAATATCCTGTCCCCTCAGTACTCTATTGCCCCCATCGTGACACTTATGATGCTTATCACACTCATTTATCTGTATCCTCCACCTTATCCCAGATCTGAGCAGGGGCTGGGTCAGATTCATCAGTTTCCCCAGGACCTGGCATAAGCCGTGGATCCATGGAATAACTAATGCTAATTGAGCACTTACTATGTTCTGGGTGCTTAACTATGTGCTAAGCATTTGGCCTGTATTAATTCATTTCACCCCACAATCACCCCATGAGGTTGAGGTGGGTTTACTATTATTTTCATCCATTTAATAGATGAGGAAATTGATGCAGGCATAACCTGTTTGAGGCCACGTGGCTAGTAAACCAGCAGACCAGGGGTGGGTACCTAGGCTGTCTGGCTCAAGTGTGTGACCTTAAACACTATGCCACCCTGAAAAGTTGCTTGGAAAAGTTCTGCTGGATGAGAAAACCTGGAATTTCTCCAAAGTGTCATTCAACCTGAGAAATGTTTTGCCTAACCCCAAAGGCAAGGATTTAAATCCATACCCCAGGGCGCCTGGGTGGCTCAGTCGGTTAAGCGACCGACTTCAGCTCAGGTCACGATCTCGCGGTCCGTGAGTTCGAGCCCCACGTCGGGCTCTGGGCTGATGGCTTGGAGCCTGCTTCCGATTCTGTGTCTCCCTCTCTCTGCCCCTCCCCCGTTCATGCTCTGTCTCTCTCTCTCTCTCTCTCTCTCTCTCTCTCAAAAATAAATAAACGTTAAAAAATTTTAAAAAAATAATAAAATAAATAAATCCATACCCCAGCCTGCCATGTGGGTCTAGGGGCCACATAGGCAGTTCGCTCAGAAAAACCTGAATGCTGAGTTCACCTTTACTCATTCACCGGATCACGTGGGCTCGGTTTCTGGAAGAGAGAGAGCGGATGTATGTGGAGGAAGGGCTGTGATGGTCTTACTTTCCTGATGCTAGAGCTGCAGGAACGATCCTGAATGCCCCCTGATGGGTCTCTTCCTCCTGTCTAGAGTGGGTCCAGGCCAGAGTGGGGTCCTAGTGATGTGGAAAAGGTTGGGGTTTGGAGCCAGTGGCCAAGAAAGAATTCTTGAGACATCTTCGGTGCAAAAAGGTGGTTTCATTAAAGCACAAGGACAGGACCCGTATCCTGGAGAAACAGCTGCACGGGGGTTGTGGCGGGTGACTGATTACATACCTTCAAGTGGGGAGAGGGTTAGGGATAGCGTAAGTCTCTAAGGAATTTTGGAATCAAAGCCTCCAGGACCTTGAGGGGGCTAGCCAGTGTTAGGAAAAGGTCATTTATTACTGACCTCAGTCATGAGATCCTTCAGATGTATATCAGTGAGCCATAAGCTTGGAGTAGGATTGCCAACATATATGTTGGTGGGGGGAGGGTAGAGATAAAGGAAGTTTCCAAAGGAATTTTTATATGTTAAAGTAGACTTACAGGATCCCAGGGGTTGGGCTAAGATCACATCTTGCCCTTCGCGAAGTGTCATCATGGAAACAGCTGGGTTCCCAGAGGAAGGTCACTCTGCCCGTCTCGAGGACTTGTCAGTGGACTGTAAGTTGTCAGGAAATTTAATTTTTTCTTCTGCCTTTGTTTCCCACATTGTTAGGACCTCAACTGAGCATGAAATTCAGCTCTGAGCTTCCCAACGCCCCAGGCAAACAGAGAAACAAGATTGGTACGTCAACACTCCAAGTGAGCTTTCCTCTGTTCTGTAAGTCTGTGGGCAGTTGCCGACTGCCCGTGCCCTGCCAGTCCCTGTGCCCAATCCCAAGAAAACAAGAAGACAGACACCATTGATCTCTGCAGTGGAAAAGAGTACAGCAGCACTATCCAGTGGAAATGTTGAGGGCCTCAGATGGGAGCCATATATGTAATTTCAGTTTTTCTTCTTTTTTTAATGTTTATTTATTTTTGAGAGAGAGAGAGAGAGAGAGAGAGAGAGAGTGCATGAGCAGAGAAGGGGCAGAGAGAGAGGGAGACACAGAATCTGAATCGGTCTCCAGACTGAGCTGTCAGCACCAGAGCCAGACGTGGGACTCGAACTCACAAACTGTGAGATCATGACCTGAGCTGAAGTCGGCCACTTAACTGACCGAGCCACCCAAAGGGCAAAAGAAACAGGTGAACTTAATTTTAATAGTATATTTTAACCCAACGTGTCTAAAGTGTTATTGTCTCAACATATAATCAATATAAAAATTATTAATGAGAATTTCTTCGTTTACATATACCTTGAAGTCTGGTGTGCATCGTATACTTATAGCGCTGTTCACTCTGACCAGCCACATCTCGGGTGTTCAACATCCCCGTGAGGCCAGTGGCTACTTGTATGGGACAGTACAGATTTAGAATTTAAGAAAAGAAACTTTTTTCTTTACCTTAAACTATCATAAGAAAGGATTATGGCATTTGGTGCTGGAGGCTGGGGCATTCACTTTGTTTCACAAGTGGTCGTGTGGTCAGAAATCCAAAATGTATGTGGCCCTTGCATTTTTTTTCTTTGTTATTTGTATTTAAGTTCACAAGTAATGAATATATATATTTATTATAAGGAAAGCAATAAAGTAAATAGCCCTTTCACCTCCCTCAATACTGTTCCATCCCCAGAAGTAGGTTTAGCTCTCCATCAGTTGGGTAGAGATCCTTCGATGTATCTATATGCATATATATTTTATTTTACCATACAAAGATATTGCACAGTCCATATTGTTCTGCAATTTGTTTTTCTGGTGTAGCAGTATCTCTTGGTGCTCTATGCATATGTGCACCTCATTCTCTTTAATGACTACATAATATTCCACAGCCATTTCCCTACAGTTTTGGGGCTGTTTTTAATTTATGTTTTCACTATTAATAACACTGCTATAATGGGCATTCTTTATTTTGTTTTTTTAATTTTTTTTGATGTTTATTTATTTTAGAGACAGAGACAGAGCACAAGCGGTGGAGGGGCAGAGAGAGCTGGAGACAGAATCCGAAGCAGGCTGCAGTCTCTGAGCTGTCAGCACAGAGCCCTACATGGGGCTTGAACCCACAAACCATGAGATCATGACCTGAGCCGAAGCTGGACATCCAACTGACTGAGCCACCTCAAGCATTCTTTATTTTATGTTTATTTATTTTTGACAGGGGGGATGGTGGAGAGGGTGCAAGTGGGGGAGGGGCAGAGAGAGAGAGAGAGAGAGAGACAGAGAATCCCAAGCAGCCCCCTGCACTGGCAGTGTGAGCCCAATGGTGGGTTCAAACTCATGAACCATGAGATCATGACCTAAGCTGAAGTCAGACACTCCACTGACTGAGCCACCCAGGTGACCCATAATGAGCATTCTTGCACCTACCTCCATGGATATATGCCAGGGCAAACCACACCTTTGGTCTTCTGGAATTTCAGGACAGTATCTGTGTGGCACTCACAGAGCCCAGGCATGGCCTGCATGGCCAAAAGGCCATATGTGTTCTCCTACCCACGGCTCCCTCTTCCAAGTTCCGAGGACACGTCTGTGGCGCTGGGGGCTCAACACAGTGAGCCTTGGTTATACTTTGGATGTCCCAGGGGAGATTAAGGCACCCTCACAGTCCCTGCTTCTATTAGAGTTCAGCGTATTTTGGCCACTATTATTCCTGTGGTGTTATTTTGAGTAATACATTATCTTCTTATAATGGTCTTAGATAAAATGTAAGGCATCATGATAAAGACAAAGGCTCCCTTCACAGGCTCCCTTCTGGAACCAGAGGGCAATACCCAGGCAGGCAGCCTCTCCTAGTGTCGCTGAGGAGCTACCGTGGAGCCTCGGGGTGGATTTACCTCCAAGAACTTGCCATGGTCTGATGCTCAGTTTTGAGTCTCCAGAGCCTGGTTCAGAAATGGCACTTGCAAACAAATTCGTATGAGCCATGCTACTAGGAAAGGATCTAAAACCAGAATTCATGCATTGATTTGATTGCTCGTCAAAGTTTATTGACACTGGGCTCGAGCCAGGCCATATCCCAAGCTCTGGTTATAACGAACAAAACAGGCTTGGTCCTGACGGTCTAGTGGGACATAAGCAGGCCATTCCAACCCAGTGAAATGAGGTGTGGTGGTTATGGGATCGACGAGGGAGAAGTGACATATTTAGCACGGGGAAGGAAAGAGCCAGTAAAAGAACAGTATCACAGGAAAGAGAAGGCATGACTGCTAGAGCAAGGTCTCAAAGGAACAGAACTAAACTTGAACCAGAACACAGAGGGGTGGCCGACCTTGGGCAAGAAGAGGGTCTCTTTCCTGAGCAGGGAGGAGGGCACACACAATCGCAGGACGGGCGAGGGGCAGTTCTCGCCTGTACAATCTACCGGGGGCAGGGGTTAGGAGGGAAGCTGATCACTGAGAGTGAGGGGAGGCTCTGGTCTGGCAACGCTTACAACAGGCACCGTGGGAGAATGAGGGGCATATCTGGACGAGAAAATATTCTGACCCCAGCATGCAAGGCTGCTGCTGTCCCACAGCACCCAGGTCCTGTGTGAGGGCACAGAAAAGTCAGGTAGGCAGACTCATCAGGGCGGACGCTTTATCAGCCTGGCACCACCGAATCAACAAACCATGGAGCTGGATGAGGAAAGGAGTGAGGAGCAGAGGGAGACGACCCAGGGAGAAAA
>NW_024412411.1:4768177-4956590 GCF_014898765.1 Herpailurus yagouaroundi
GAGTTGTTTTAGTGCTGGGGGAAAGCTCAGATGGCTTCTAGGGCCAGACAATAAATGAGCGAAGCTGCCAGGGGCTGTGGCACATTGGAAAGCCCTTTGCCATCTAACAGGGAAGGAGAGTGCTGCATGAGGAAATGTGGGCCTAGTATTCTGCTAGATCTATTTTTAAGAGAAGCCTAAAATAGTTTTACAGAGAAATGTCCTGATTTTAAGTGTAGGCAAACTATTCAAATTTAAAATAAAACTGCTCCTCCTGAAACCAATATTGCAGTGTATGTTAACTAAAATTCAAATTAAAAAAACACAAATAAAATGCAATGCATCTGCAAAAAAAAAAAAAAAAACCCACCTTCATCACAGAGAAACTTTTTCTTCTTCTTCTTTTTCTTTTTATTGTATCTATATGACATGATAGGTGTTAGCTGAACTACAATGACAATCATTCCACAATATTTGTAAATAAAACTGTGTGCCTTAAACTTATACAGTGATGTATATCAATTATTTCTCAATGGAACTGTTGTTGAGGTGTTTCGGAGTAAAGTGCGCTGATGTCTGCAATTTACTTTGAATTTTTCTAATGTTTATTTTTTGAGAGAGAGAGAGAGACAGGGTGTGAACGGGGGAGGGGCAGAGAGAGAGGGAGACACAGAATCCAAAGTAGGCTCCAGTCTCTGAGCTGTCAACGCAGAGCCCAATGCAGGACTCAAACTCACGAGCTGTGAGATTATGACCTGAGCCGCAGTCAGACGCTTAACTGACTGAGCCACCCAGGTGCCCCTACTTTGAAATGCATCAAATAATGCACTGTTGGGTGGATAGAGGGATGGATAGATGCTTGATAAAGCAAATACGGCAAAGGTCAATTGGAGCGCCTTGGTGATGCACATATGCACAATCCTTTCCACTTTTCTGTACATTTGAAAATTTCAAAATGTAAGAGGAAAATTTTTTAGTTGAAGAATAATTGTGAGTCCACGAACCATTATTTTTGCGACTTCCATTACAAGTTTTAACGGACTTTATGAAAGTAAGGTACAGGTAAATGAGTTCATAACATAAAGGGCATAGAACGGTCCCTAGAATATTTAATAAATATTAGATATTATTAGTGTCATCATTTGGAACAGGAAATGGTCACAGATTGGAAGAGCTGGGCACCTAAACGGATTTCATGGAGGGCTTTCAGCTGACTTTTTATTACAGTGTATAGTGTAGGGACCAGGATTCCATGCTGTTGCTGTATGACCTTGTAACTGTAATTTCCATCTCTGTGTCTCACGTTGCTCACTTTTAAGCTAATGAGAGTTGGACTGTAAGCTCCCCTGCAGTTCCAAAGTTCTGATTGATCTGCTACTCTTCCTGTTTCTGCCTATAGGGGTCTCCATTACCCTTCTTCCCCGCCTCCCCTTTAACGCTTTCCTAAAAACTACAATTCCCAGGAGGGCCCACAGGCGTTGACGTCGCGCAGTTCTTTGTCGTCGCTCGCGCCCTTTATACGTACTTCCGCCGGCGAGCCACTTCCTTTCCTTTCGGCGGTGCGCGGCAGCAAGATGGCGGTGCAAATTTCCAAGAAGAGGAAGGTGAGACCCGGAGGGCCGGTCCGGGGAACCGTGGCGCCGCGCGGGTCGGGGCTTGTGGCGATGCCTTCGCAAGACTTGCGGCTTTGGGTCCTGCCTCGGGAAGCGGCCGTGGCCGTGTGGCGTTCCCGCGGGCTGCGGATGGCGGCGGATGGAACGCGGGCCCCGAGCTGGGCGAGCGCAGTTCGGCGGCGGAAGTCAGGCAGCGAGATATTTCTGCCGCTTCTGGGCAGAAAGCAGAGATGAGCGCCGGGCGCCCGTCCTGCGCCGGAGAAAGCGCTTATGAGCATTTCTTGGTCGACAGATAGCTTTACTAAACGAATGCTATGTGGGGAGCGTGAGCCATTTCCCACCACGGCTCACACTGTGGCTTTGGGTAGGAGAGGGAGCAGCGTATTCGTGCTTTATTCGTGGCAGGATGCCGCCTTCTGACCGACCCCAAAGACCTCAATTGGAAAAGCTACTGTCAGTTTTTTGCTACGTCTGGGGCCCAAAGGAAACTCCTGGAGGAAGAGAGGAAGGAGACCCGGGGAGAACTTGGACTTTTCGCTTTTTCGTGGGCGAGAACGGTGTAAAGACTCATTTGCTTTAGAAAGCGGCAGCTTGTCGTTTTTGTGTGTGCATAACATCTCGTAGATCCACACACTTTAAGAGTTAGGACTTGCCAGTTTTGTAAGACCACAGGTACTTGACCGCAAGATACCGTGGCTGGGGTTCTTCTGATGGTCCAGGTTGTGTCTATGTGGGACTGCTTAAGTCACTGTATTTTCACCAGTTCCGAGGGTAGTGTCTCTGCTGTTCCGAGTGAGTGAGTGGTAAATGTGCCCTTTCGGGGCACCTTTCCGTTCAGCATGTATACGTACATCCACATAAACACGTCTTAAAAACCCTTCAATGAAGAGAAGATGACGAGTCTGACTGGAGGTTTTCTCTTTGTCCGGGGGGCCCCTACTTGGTGCCGCGTTCTGTGGCAGTGTTAAGGGCTCTCCGGTTAAAGTAACTTCCAAAGGACGACCTAGAGGCATTTGTCTGAGAAGGGTTGCCCCGTTCCAGATGGAACAAGGGTAATAGAGAGGTGATGGGCTGGTTGTTAGAGGTGTGGAATTTTGATGAGAGGGGCCCTGGCAGAAGGACTAGGCAGGAAAAAGTGACCCTGCATCCATGTTCTAATTGCAAGTTTTGTCTTTTGGTTAGTTTGTCGCTGATGGCATCTTCAAAGCCGAACTGAACGAGTTTCTCACGCGGGAGCTGGCTGAAGATGGCTACTCTGGGGTTGAGGTCCGAGTTACACCAACCAGGACAGAAATCATCATCTTGGCCACCAGGTGAAAACTCAGTTTTCCTGGTTATCACCTGTAGTTGTATATGCGAGGACGGTGTATTCTATACATTTAAGGGGACAACCGGTGAATTGGCCTTAGTAAACGTATGGTTTTTATTAACGACATTTTAAACCTAATTCTAGTTCTTGTTATCTAGAATTTATATATCCTCGTGTCAGATGAATGAGACTTTACTACCACATGCATATAAGATTTAAAGTCATGTCCGGAATTTTGTGAGAGTTATAAATTCTCCCTCTTTATTTTCCTAAGGACGCAGAATGTTCTGGGTGAGAAGGGCCGGCGGATCCGAGAATTGACCGCTGTGGTTCAGAAGAGATTTGGTTTTCCTGAGGGCAGTGTAGAGGTGAGTGATCTTGGCTTACGCCAGAGATAACTGTGGTCCTGGAAATGGTTATTTAGAGTGGTACTTCTATAAACTCTTAACGTCATGTAGATCTTAGTTATGATCACTAAATTTTATAAATGTAGTGGTATTTTGTTGAAGGTCTCTTAATAAGCAGTGGGCTTCAGTTTATAGGCCTGTTCTGCTCGTTTCTGGTGGTTAAGGGATTTTTACATTCAGTTTGGATATGATAACGGTATAATGGAACAGGAAATGGTCACAGATTGGAAGAGCTGGGCACCTAAACGGATTTCTGTTCCAACTGTTCCAACTCCCTCAGTTGGTGTAGCCGTAGAAGGAGCTAGGGGTGGGAGGGCAATAAGGAAAAGTTCGAACTATATCACAGTGCATGTTACTCGTGGGTAGCAGACGTGTTTAGTACTTGAGGATGCCAACAGTGATACATGCTGGCGTGATGAATGAACTGGTTTTTTGTAGAAAACACTGGTTCAAGGCTGTGACTTGTTTCCTTCTTAAAGCTTTATGCTGAAAAAGTGGCCACAAGAGGTCTGTGTGCTATTGCCCAGGCAGAGTCTCTGCGTTACAAACTCCTAGGAGGCCTCGCTGTGCGGAGGTAAGTGTCTTGAACCTTTTAATGATTAGGGAACTCCAGGGAGAGGAAGTTAGGATTCTTGTTGAAGTTACTCAGGTCCATTAAGTGCAGGCATTATAAAGAGGTGAGACATAGTCCTGATGGGAGAGCTTATCTGTATGTATGTATGTAGATAGTGCTGTGAGGAGGGATGGACTGTAAAGCCATGAGGTGGCTAGATGGCTCTGGAGCTGGGCCTACTGGTAAGATTTCAGTAGGAGTTCTTTGTGTAGTTTCACTATTTGTGAAGTTATCGGAATGCCTTGCTTGGGTGTTTGAAATTCAGTCAGTACGTCATGCAGAGCCCTGGCAGGCTTTTCAGCAGGGGAAGGACATGAGAGCTGAGCTTTAGGAACGTTGACCTGATGGGGAAATAGGTAGCAGGAAAGGCTGTAGGCAGGACTTCTAAAAAAGGCTGCCTGCCTGGTTTGAGTACCAGCCACGCCGCTTAGAACCGTGGTCCTCAAAAGCTTGGTCCCTGGGCCAGCATCACTGTCATCATCAGAGGACCCGTTAGAAATAAAACTTGTCAGTCTCCACCCACTGAAGTGGAAAGTGGGGGTGTGGCCCAGCAACCTGGTCCAGGTAATTTTTTGTACACAGAGAAGTTTGACTTGGAAGTTCTGAGACCTGAGCCTCTTAACTGAGTTTCTGACCCTCGGATCTCCTATTTGTAAATGGAGGTCATTACATCCACCTCTCCTTTTTGTGGTGATTACATGAGATGATGCAAAGGGGCCTAGATCCTAGAGTGCCGGGTCCTACCTTCCCTTCCCTGTCTAAAGTGGCATCTGGCTCTCCCAATTAGTATTTCCCAGGGTATGCGGTGATAAACGAGTTGGGGGCATGATATTTTAAGGCTGTCAATGTATAGGCCTAGAAATCTCTTTTTCCAGCACTCTAGTCAAGGTGGCTAGGAACCCACATTAGTAGTTAGGGTTCCTAATGAACGTGAATTCTGGAGATAAGGGGCCACTCAATGACTGGGGTATTTCTGGGTTCTTAAACTGAGTGCTTACCCGATTGTGAAATGCTGAGTTTTACCACCCTCACCGTTTAATTGGCCTGGAGTGAGGTCTAGACTTCACAGGTTTTTTTGTTCTATTTTAATCTTGTTGAGATGATCCTAATGTGCAACCAAGGCTGGGAAGCATGTGGTTAGAAGGAGTTGGTAAATATTCCCTAAGGAATTAGCCTAAGATGAGGTGTGATGGGAATGAAGGAGAATTGCCAGGCTCTGGTCAAATTTATTCCCCATTAAAGGAACGTCGAAGATAGTGCAGACTAATAAGTCTTGTGCTTTTTGTATCTGTTTTTTAACATGGTGGGGTGTGGTGGGCTTGAACAATCCCTATCTTTGGTGATGATAGGTGGGTATCTGTCTCTTGTTCTCCCAAAGGGCCTGCTATGGTGTGCTGCGGTTCATCATGGAGAGTGGGGCCAAAGGCTGTGAGGTCGTGGTGTCTGGGAAACTCCGAGGACAGAGGGCTAAATCCATGAAGTTTGTGGATGGCCTGATGATTCACAGCGGGGACCCTGTTAACTACTATGTTGATACTGCTGTGCGCCATGTGCTGCTCAGACAGGGTAAGCAGCTGGGAGTGCTTGGGGCAAAGGGCTTTTAGCAGATAGATGTGCTTTCCACGCACACCGCAGTGTTTGGGGAGTTCATTTTGGGAGTAGTGGAGCATGTTGATACTCCTTGGGTTTACTGATTAATGTGCTGTATTGAACTGTGAGAATTCCTGAGATCAGTCAGATCCGAGAGTTGGTTTGCTCTTAGCCACCTGTGTACCCTTCGGTGATGATACGATGACGAGTCAGAAAGGTCACATCCTGCTCTTGGTCCTTGTCAGTGCCACGTTCTGTGGTGCTGCACATGGGTTCCTTTTGCAAAAGTGTCCTGTTCATTGATTGATTAGAGGCATTTGTCTGAGAAGGGACCAGACCCAGGGGTGCTTGAGTAACCTGTCCTCTTCTTTCTGTCCTGTCTTATCATGGGATAGGTGCAGCCCCAGCTAGATTCTAACTATGGCATCTTCTAGGTGTGCTGGGGATCAAAGTGAAGATCATGCTTCCCTGGGACCCAAGTGGTAAGATTGGCCCTAAGAAGCCCCTGCCAGATCATGTGAGCATTGTGGAACCCAAAGATGAGATCCTTCCCACCACCCCCATCTCAGAACAGAAAGGTGGGAAACCCGAGCCGCCTGCCATGCCTCAACCAGTACCCACAGCATAATAGGTATGTCTCCAGGGACCTCTTGGGGTAGAGTAAGACCCTATTCCCTGTCTTCCTATTAATAATTCTATATCCCACACTGTGGTAAGCACTTGCTACATAAAAATTAGATTACACTTGCTTTACGACACAGGTTGGATCCAGAGGCCTATTTACACAGGGATTCTGTTGGAAGGAGTATTTGCCTTTCATCTCTTAATGAAGTTCCTCTGTTGGGGTGCCTGGGAGCCTCAGTCATTTGAGTGTCTGACTCTTGGTTTTAGCTCAGGTCATGATCCCAGGGTTGTGGGATCGAGCCCCGTGTTGGGCTCCATGCTGAGCATGGAGCCTGCTTAAGATTCTCTTTCTCCCTCTGCCCCTCTCCCCTGCTCATGGTCTCTCAAAAAATTCCTATGTTTACTGTGTTTGAAGTAAGTTTTCCTTTATTTGCTTAAAATCATCAAGGCTCTCTTGTTATTAGTTGCCTGTTATTCAGCAGCCTCTTCAGTTAAAATAGTAACATCAAGCCTCTTCTATGCCCAGCACCTCTTGTGTGTTCTAGGTGTTCTCTGTGTATATATTCACACAAACCCTAAATGGGAAATGAAAGAACCCAATATTCAGGTGAAGATTCTGTTCTTATTGTTGTGCTTTATTCTGTTTCAGGGTCTTCTTGGCAGCTGGATCTGGAGTTTGGATTTTGCTCTCTAAAGACCTCTAATAAAATCTTTAAAAAAGACGCATGGCCTGAATGGACTGTAGGTCCACTATTTGGACTGATAATTCTATTGCCCCAAGGGAATATTCCTTGATTGATTCTTTCGGCTGCCAGGAAATCCTTGGTTTCAGCTGTGCTTATGAGGCAGGAGCCAGAACAGGAGGAGCCAAGCAGAGTTAACCAGACCCAATATCCCATAAATCTGGTGAAAGCTGATGGCTGATGGTTAACAGGACAGCACTTTGATTCATTCACCTGCAGTTTGGTGTTACAGGTTTAGAAGAGGGATATGTTTAAAATGGCTTTTTTTCCTCTGATGTATAAGGGAATCTGTATTGCACGTAGAAAATGAGTGTGTTTTATTTTGCCCATTCCATTATATTTTGGGTCATTATACACTATAGGTAGTGTTCTGCATTATTCTCATTTAATCCTGAGTATCTCTAAAGTGTAAAGAGAATTTGCTTGTGCTACTGAAGAGCCTAAAATGCTGAAATACATTTTCCTAAGCAGCATAGAGCTGTGATTAGAATCCACATTTCTATGCTCAGTCCTCTGAGCTGTTACACTCTAGAAGAACATTTACATGTCTACAGTTTGTCATATTTGAAGCGTTTTCTGTTGATGGGCTTTAAGAAATTGAGTTCTCCTAGTTTCTTCAGGTGAAACTAGTGCAGGACAGGCTGGCAGGAAAATCCTACGTGACTAGTGCATGAGTTACATTGGGAACGCAGTGACAAATGTGTCTCTGCCCTCCCCCTTTCAGGGGCCTTTGATGTTTATCCTTAATCTAGAAGTAACCTCTCATTGTTTTTTCAGTTTAGTAGAGACACTCCCCTTTGGAAGTCTCTAACCTCTAGGATAGCTAATGTGCTAATGACTGCTTACTGTGTTCTAGGGAGTGGAATGTATTGTATCATTAGGAAGCAGAGCCTAAATACAAAAATGAATGTTTATTTCCCCATGCTTCTCAACTTGAGGTGACAATTTCTCAAGCTGATGAAAGTTTTCTGGGAAGGGCTGAGGGTGAGGTGGTTATGAGCAGGCAAGCCTGGTATTGGGCCTCCTCAGTAACTATATACAAGTAAAGTGAGATTTGAGTGCCTTGCTTAAGTGAGTCTGTGCCCACCCCCAAATCTAATGCAGTATAGGCAGCTATCATAAAGTCTTATTTATCCTTTATGCGTAAAACTAATGGCATTTTGCAATTTTACTGAAAATGTTGGGCCAGGCTATTTAATTCTTGTATTTTTGGACTTCTGTAATTTGGTTGTGAGGGGATTTTTGTTGTGAAACTAGTTCAGCTAATATAAGCATCCAGAATATTTGGTGCTAGAAACAGATTAAGGCAGTCCTGGTCATCTAAGACCTCAGTATCTAGTACTGGCACAGCCAGTCACAGGTCTTTGTATATTAGATGGGGTGATTAAATTCCTTAACTTCCAATCCACTTAAAACTGAAAGTTGGTGTGTGGGGTTCAGTCGTACTGTTATGTAACTCCCCGCCAGGGGGTGCTGTAGCAGGAAATAAGTACCAAAGTAGATGCTTGGGGAAGAATAAAATGCCTTGAATAAAGTAGCAGGTTATTAGTGTGCATGTGTAAAGCTTGAGTTGCTCAGGTGAAGAAAGGGAGGCTGAAAGCTGGAATGTGAGAATTTGAGAATAGGCCCAGGGGCCAAGCAAGGGTCCCAGATCAATGGACAACACTCAATATGGAGAACCAGGGAAAGTACAAAAACTGTTGGCACCAGAGGACAATGGGTAAGGGGTTTCTTGGGGGGGGTGGGGGGGGTGGGGGGGCGGGGTCAGCATCCAGACAGAAAGGTCACTGTTGTCACAGGCTGCTCTATCCCACAGCAGAGTGATAATGTGTGGAGTCTGTTACCTTCAGCCCCTACTTCCAGTCAGCCAGTCTCCTCTAATTGGGAAATTAGACAAAGGCTTACGGGAATGTACAAGCCTGGTGGGGATGGGGATAACCTTTTTCTGCAGAGTGCTTTAAAAAGGAGACGTGGGAAGATGCTGGGCTTTGCAGTCAGACTTGGATTCAAATTTGACACAGGCACTGGTGAATCTTTCCCATCAGTATCTCTCCAGTCTGTTCGAGTTGAAGATCTAACAATACCTGTCTGTAGCATATCATCTAGTGTACTATCTCTAGAGACAACAGCTGAGAGCCCAGGCCTTCCAGCCAGAGTCATTCAAAACCAGGTTAACTTCTTAGTATGAGCATGGGCCCATCAATGTCATCTCAGCCTTGAGCATGTGATTTCATAGCACAGTGCCTGACCCATAGGAAGTCCTCTGAGTGTACTGGATGTTACTATTTGTACTTAAGCAAATCCTCTTAGAAATGATTAGTAGCTTAACTTCATGGTATTGGATTCTCCCCATCCTAAGGGCCTTGACCATAGAGACGGCTTTCTGCTTCTGCTGGGAAGTGGGTATAACTGATCAGGTGTCCCCACATTCTGCAGGTGCTGAAATTGGCCTCTTACCATGCCACATCCCACCTAGTGGTTGTTTCTGAGCCCTGAGTTTGCTGTGTATAAATGTAGCTGTTCTGTTAGGGCCTGCCAACACCAGAGCAGTAAGTCATTTAAGTATCATTTAGCGTCAACATTGTCAACCTAAAAAAATAGTTTTTCTATTTTTTCCTCCTCAGGGACATGAGATTTTGATGTTATTTTATCCATGAAACCATTTCCCTATTTGTTATTGATCAAAAACTACATGTATAACTTGTTAAGCAGCATGACTGGTGAGAAAATTGTTATATTCCCTGAGCTTGCTGTAAACAGTCCATTAATCTGAACATCCCTACAATGGGCTAGTTCTGTCACTAATTTCATTTTATAGCAACTTTAGCCCACATGATACATATTAGAGGAAGGAATGTATGATTTCTCTTAGGCTTTGGCAAATTCTTAGGAGGGGCCCCTGGGTGGCGCAGTCGGTTAAGCGTCTGACTTCAGCCAGGTCACGATCTTGCGGTCCGTGGGTGTGAGCCCCGCGTCAGGCTCTGGGCTGATGGCTCGGAGCCTGGAGCCTGTTTCCGATTCTGTGTCTCCCTCTCTCTCTGCCCCTCCCCCGTTCATGCTCTGTCTCTCTCTGTCCCAAAAATAAATAAACGTTGAAAAAAATTAAAAAAAAAATTCTTAGGCTATCTCAAGATCCTACTTAGGGTTTGACAAGTGACATGAAGCCCTAGATTGGGAACAACTTATTCTAAACTCAAATTTTTACAAGTAAGAGGCTCCAGTGGCTCTGAAATTGAAATGAGACCACACCTTTGCTGCTCAGTCCTGTATTGTACTAGCAGCTCAGCCGGCCAGGTGCAGCTGGGCCTTTGTCCACTGTTGGAGGAGTGCTGCTGTGATGGGTTCATCTCACCCTCCATCCTCACTGGCTGGCCATGGACTACCCCTATGACCATCCTGTACCTGCCAGTCTTGTGTGGTGAATCAGAGGAGCTGGAGTGTTGAGTTGTAAGTTGTTGACAGTGTAAAGGGCTTCCCTTGTCTTTGAGAATATTTTTGCTCTTTAGAGGGAGAGCATAGACCCAGCAATGGGACCGCTTTCCCATCAGGGACAGAGGAACAGAGGTGATGGAGCTTTCCTCACTGGTTTTCCTTCAATACGACAGGAAGACTAGCCATCGCTATTTACCATCTAGGTCCAATAGACACCATATCTTTTAAATGTTAAGTCACTTTACAAATAATTTACGGAAGAATAAAGGGAAAGTGGGAAACAGTTATATATTTTACAAGTATTGAAGTGTTTACTAAAATTTTAAAGTTTATTTTTGAGAGGAGAGAATCCCAAGCAGGCTCTGCACTGTCAGCAAAGAGCCTGGTGTAGGGCTTGAACCCAAGAATAGGGATATAGACCTGAGCTGAAATCAAGAATCAGACACTTAATCAACTGAGCCACCCAGGTGGCTCTAAAAATACTAAAATTTTAGCAAGTATTAGCACAATTCTGAATATACTGAAAACCATTGAGTTCTACCCTTCAAATGGGTGGAATTTATGGGATGTGAATTACAGGTCAATAAAACTCATTCATATATTCATGAAAATAGATATTTATGTATATGTATGTATATACATAAATGAATTAAACAATTTTGTATTTTCCTTGCCTGGGAGACAACATACCCCAAATGAGCACCATCTCTTAAACGTGGTTAAATGCTCATCAACCACCCTGTGTGAAGCTGGAATGTATTCATCTTGTAACTACTGATCCCAGATTTCAAATATATCTGTAGTACGCTCTAGCTTCTTGCTTCTGGGTTTTTGGTTTACGTTTGGTTCAGTTTTGCACTTGCATTGTCTACATGGAATACTTTACAATTTTTTTGATGGCTCATAATGTTGAAAAGACATTTTCTTTGCTCCATAATTTTAAAACATTTTTGATTTTAGGTTTATAAAGATCAATTTGAAGGACCAATCTAATGAATTTTTAAAACATCTACAGCATCTGTTTCCCTATAGTCACCTTAGTACACAACCGCCTCAGCATGTCTCCACTTAACGAACTGTAACAAACTATATCAAGTAAATGTTGGGGCACAGGCATCATAAAAGATGAGTATTGTACAAAATAGGATGGTACAGGTCTTTGTCAAATACTGTGTGATGAAATCCTTCTTGTTGATTGACTTAAAATGCCATATATCCTTTCTGTTTTTAGAAATAGGTTCACTCACCAATTCTTGGGTTTGAGAAAATTCATCTACGCCAGGTTTTGCTTATGTGACTGACCAGTTTGCATCCCCAGAAATGAGAGTGCTGCTGTGTCCCTGCATTTACTTTCTGGTTTGTCTGTATTAAGTGTGAAATGCCCTCTGTTAGTTTCCTTCTCTTGGGCATTCTGTCATTATGGGCAGAGAGTGAAAGATCCTGAGTTCTCAGCTGACGTCTCAACTTCTTTTATACCTTCTTGAAAGATGATATGCACTATAGGAAATTTAGTATGGAAACTGAAAGATGATGTAATAGTAATGATTTATTCACTACTGTGTCTTCCTTCTAGGCAATACCATCATTCTTCCATTTGATCATTGTAGTCTTGTTTGGGAATAACTGATGAGTAATGTGAAATAATTTTTAGGATGATTAAACAGCAAAATTTTTCAAGATACAGGAAAAATAAATTCATCATGATCTCATAATGTATTTTAGATTTATAGATGAATCTAATGAATCTGTATGGTCAGTGCAAGATAGAATGAGTTTTATTGTTTTTAAAAAGTAAGTAAATTTCTCATTGTTCTTTGGAAGCCCACTAAGAAAGAATAACAGTCATAAAATACTAAGTCTTACAAATAGTTAGAACTTTTAAAAAACGAAACTCAAAAACTAAATCTGGGTCCAGTGGCTTCTGATGGTATACAGAAAGTTAAGTCTGTTCTCAGCTGGGGAGAGGATGGCAAACCCATTTACCTAAGGAGTCATACTCAGGACTCCTGGTCTGGCTTCCTCCTGGGCAGTAACAGTCCCATTCAGCAGGCAGCCTGGGGTGGGGGCGGGGCACAAAAAGCAGTGGGCTAGGAGCCAGGGAGGCCCTCTGTATATGGTCTTGGTCTAACCTGCAGTCCTAGAAAATTAGGACACTAGTGTAAAATCTTTTGCTTGTATTCTGGTGAGCCTGACTCACCAGGGAGATGAACCATGTCTCCCCTCATCCAACTGGGAGCCCCTAAGGGCAGGGACAGTATCGCATCAGGCTGGGGTTTCCCATGGTGGAAATGATGCACAATAGTCCCCCCCCCCACCCCCACCCCCGCTTATCCATGGTTTCGCTTTCTGCGATTTCAGTTACCCAAGACCAGCTGTATTCTGGAAGCATATTCTCCTTCTGATTTAGGTCGATAGTAGCCTAATGCTGCATCATAATGTCTGTGTCATTCACTTCACTTCATCTCATCCTGTAGGCATTTTATCATCTCACATCATCACAAGACAGGTAAGTTAGTACAAAAAGAGCCTACATTCACACAGCTTTTGTTATAGTGTATTATAATCTTATACTTTATTAGTTAATTTTAAATCTATTACTTGTGCCTAATTTATAAATTAAACTTTATCATAGGTATGTATGTATAGGAAAAACATAGCATACATAGAGTTTGGTACCAACTGTGGTTTTAGGCATCTGCTGGGGAACTTGGGATGTATCCCCCCACAGATAAGGGGGGACTATTGTATCTTCCACTTCTAAACAACTCCTGTGCTACACTCAACACTGTTTTAGCAGAACCTGGGCAAGGCTGCATGGAGAGAGCACGCTTTGTAGATGGCTGGACCCAGGGTGGAATCCTGCCTCTGTCACCACTCACCAGGCCAGTGACATTAAAAGATAAATCACTTCATAACTCTGAGTCTCTTTCCTGATTGGTAAGGGAGGAAATAGTACTACCTCATAGGTGTTATGATATAGAAATCCAGGAAACTTTTGTATAGTGTACTGAGTGGAAGGTCTTGTTCCAAGCATTGGGGGATACAGAGGTAAAGCTGACACTTTTCCTGCCTCAAGAAGCATTCTGTGGGTATGTCAAGGGAGACTAGAGACGTCACATATATAGGCCTGGCTATATGCCTGGTGATAAAAAAGAGGGTCCGATAAGGAAGGGGCATAAGGAGAGTGATCATCTCTGGAATGGAGGGTATCAGATCTGCCCAGGCAGAGAGGGCAGGAAAGGGCATTGCGCTTACACAGGAGAGCACTGGGGGCATGAAGGGTCATTGTTGGGGAAATGGGGCAGTCTGCTTGGCATACAGGAACTGTCCAGCCCAGGTGAGGTGCCCATGTCAAGATCTTACCTTTTCCACTCAGACTTTTGCCTGGGTGGGCAAGCAGTACAGCACCTTTTTTGCTTTGTTCTGGGTATTATCTGTGGGGTAGGGACCAGCAGGCTCTGAGAGGCTGGGCCTCCATTCTTCTCCCCTCCCCTCTGCCATTATCAGCTGTGTCCAGATGGTCACAGGCTTCCTAATCTGGGATAATCAGAGGGTAGCAGCTCAGTTGGAACCCAGGGCTTTGTGATGGGCCAGTCCCAGCTGGAGAGACCCCACAGATAGGGCCCTGGGGCTTTGGAAGATGGGGAGGGGAATGGGGCTGGCCCTGTGCCGGAAGGGATGCAAAGAGCAGATGATAGCTCTTCAAAAGGCAATCTAAGTGCACAAGAGAGGGAGCCCCAGATGGGGCCTGGCCAGCTCCTCTGGGCCTCAGAAACACAGGCATAGGACCAGAACCACTGGGTCTCTGCCTCACAGAATATGTGACATCTTTTGTCCCCGGTCTGTGCTCTGAGCTCATCCTTCCCCCTCCAGCAGTTTTATTTTGCTGCCCATAGGCCACCCAGGTGCTTATGATGGTACGAGGAGCTTGTGCCCTCTGTTGACATTGGGGAACTCGGAAGTCCAGGTGTGGGGCTGGGCTGGCTGGGTTCTCAGGCTGGGGCTCTGGTGCCTGCCACCCTGAGCCTGCGGTTTGCTGTGAGCTTGGCCTCAGAGCTGCTCAGGGTCCCATGATGGTTTTTGTTCTGTTTCTGCTGCGTTTGTGAGTTGGGGCACCCCACCTTGGCCCTAGCATCTAACAGCCTTATTTGTTATCCTTTTTAGAGCTTTATCCCAGAGTCTGAACCCTAAAGCTGAAGCTTCTCCCTTCCTCATGGTTTTATAATTCTGTTTCTGATCCTCAGACATGTTTACTTACTTATAAGCCTAAGCCTCTGTCTTTATTTTACATTTATTTGTTTACTTGTTTATTTATTGTCAAGTTAGCTAACATACAGTGTAATCTTGGCTTCAGGAGTAGATTCCCATGATTCATCACTTACATACAACACCCGGTGCTCATCCCAACAAGTACCCTCCTCAATGCCCACCACCCATTTTCCCAACCCCCTACCCCCATCAACCCTGTTCTCTGTATTTAAGAGTCTCTTATGGTTTGCCTCCCTCTCTTTTTTATCTTATTTTTCCTTCCCTTCCCCTATAATCATCTGTTAAGTTTCTCAAATTCCACATGTGAGTGAAATCATGATATCTGTCTTTCTCTGACTGATTTCATTTAGCATAATACCGTCCAGTTCCATCCACAGTGTTGCAAATGGTAGTATTCCACCGTATATATATACATCTTCTTTATTCATCAGTTGGTGGACATTTGGGCTTTTTCTGTAATTTGGCTATTGTTGATAGCGCTATTAAACATTAGGGTACATGTGCCCCTACGAATCAGCATTCCTGTATCCTTTGGATAAATTCCTAGCAGTGCTACTGCTGGGTCTTAGGGTAATTCTATTTTTAATTTTTTGAAGACCTTCCACAATGTTTTCCAGAATAGCTGCACCAGTTTGCATTCCCACCAATTAAGCCTCTGTCTTTTTAGTTGTCTGGCATTTATCTGTCATTGCTAAGTGTTTGAATTGGAGAAGGTAGTTTAGAAAGAGAGAACCATCCTGACCAGAACTGCTTCATGGATTCCTGAAGCTTCATGAAATCTTGAGTCATGGACTCCGCCACTTACTAAGTATATGATCTTGGGTGATTCTCATCTTTTTAATGTAGTTCCTTCTCTGTAAAATACAAATTTTAATAACTAGCTTATTAAAAGTTTCAAAAATGCCAATAATCTCAAATGTAAAGACAGTGATTACCTTTGGGATAGATGTGGGAAGGAATGGGTTTAGGAATGGAGGTGCCTACAAAGGCATTTGTAAAGATCTGTTTCTTAAGCTAGATGGTGGAAACACGGATATTTATTTTATTATAATTATTAAGCTGTATAAAAATATATTCTTTTTAGGCATGAAATGTTTCATAATTTTTTTAATATGTCCATACTGCCATCATGAAGGTGGATATATGAAGGTGCTTTGTAAAGAGTCAAATCAGGGAGTAGATGTTGGGCATTACTTCTCCAGGCAAAGCAGGCTTGAGCTGGAACACAGACCCAACCTTTGAAGGTTTTATTTCTATGAGAAGGGAGGGCAGCAATAAGTTAAGGGGCTATTTACATGGAGGAGCCATGAGGGGAGCAGTGGTGAACCCAAGTTCTCCTTCCTTTCTCTGTTTCCTGGCTCAGGCTGTTCAAGTCTGTGTCACCTGCTCAGGCTCTGAATGATGGTGATGCAACCATGGGAGCTGGTACAGCGCTGTAGGGATGGCTGGGCCTCCACCTGCCCACTGCTGGGATCAAAGGTGAAGACCTTGTCGGTGCTCTCCCCAAGATCGTCCCGCCCACCAAGGATGTGGACCTTCCCATCACACGCAGTCAAGCCACAGCTCTCCTGGGTGGACAAACAGAAAGATAATCAGCTATGGGGTCCAGCCTGGAGCTCCCTCTGTCCCTAGCTGGCCAGGCCAGACAGTAAAACCCCGATCCACAGAATATGAGCAGGCAGTCTAGACGGCAGGAAGGCAGGGACTGGATGAATTGGAGTTCAAGCTCTGGCTTGACCCTTACTAAGGGTTGCCTTAACAGTTAATGGGGCTAAGCAATTAAAACATTTTACATAGTTCCAGGAAGACAGTAAGAACTTCAGTAACAGTGATAACAATCACAACCACCACGACCGCTCTAGGATCTCAGACTCAGGCCAGAAATCTCAGGCTTTTAGAAGCACTGAAGGTCAGAACTGCTAGGGACCAGCAATCCAACCACACCCCTATGTAGTACCTTTGGAGTTTCAGGGAAGGGGACAGGAGACGGGGGAGACAAGGAATGCAGGGGCCAGAACATCTAGGGCCTGGACCTCCCTCCTCTAATATTACTAGGGCAGGGGAACTTACCAAGTCCCTTCACCCTGATCTCCCCACAACAGGCTACCAGCTGGTGGCCTTCAGAACAGAAGAGACTGCAGAGTCATTTAGACCAAGACCCCCATTCAAGGCTAAAGCACTTGGGACTAAGGTTCCATGCTCTGCCTTAATATGGCCTAACTGGTGGCCTTGGATGAGGCCTCAACCTCTCTAAGGCTGGTCTCCTCATCTGTGGAACACGTGGCTGATTATCATAACGAGGACAAAGCTAAGGAATTATATATAACTGCCTAGCATGGAGTCAGAGATAAGACTCCCAAACTCTGAGATTCACATCCTTAGACATGGCACCTTGTTCTCCTGATTGCCACCAGTACCAAGGCTGTGCCCAGGAGCATGTACTTACCACAGGGCTGGGGAGGACAGCTGCCTCCCCCCAGACATCTGTGCCAGGGTCATAAGTGAAGATTTTGCTCATGAGGCCTCCAACCACATAGATGGTGCCCTCAAGGGAGACAGCCTCGAGACAGCACTGTGAGAAGGGCGCTGGTGATCGCAGGCTCCACCGGTCCTCCTCAGGGTCAAAGCACTGCACCTGAGGGGCAGGAGGAGGGGCTGTGGTGAAGCTTCACCCCCCAACTGCCCTGCTACCCACATCCTCCCATCTCTCCAGCTGGGGGGACTCATTTGACACATTTACCTGTGTCCACCAGGCCTGAGCTAGCATCTGCAAGAATAGAGGAGACCCCCTATCCCTGCCCTCAAGTGTGCTGAGTCTGGTTCCATATTCTAGCCCCAGCTCTGGACTCCTCCCTTTGTCCAAAGCCTCCTCATCCTTCAAGGTCTGGGAAAGGTCTGTGTCCCAGAAGATGGAAGTACCATCTTCATTAGTGCTAGAGAAGGTCTCAGAGAGCAGGCCCCCCAAACAGAGATGCATTTCTTGTTGCATACGTTGTCAACCCTCTTCCCTCCTCTTGGTGCTCTGAGCTCATGACAAGATTCCAGCTGGGCTGTCTTGTAGTCCCCATTCCTACAGCTACCCACAGGCTTCCCAGCCCCACCAGTGTTTACAACACCTTCCACAATTTCTGAGGGCTTATCCTACCTCTGTGTTCACCCTTACTCTGTTTCTTCAGTTGTTTCCTTGGAGACCCCTGGAATGGCCTATAATACATCAGTGCTGCACAAAAGGGTATTAAAGGGCAGTTCCCCCAACCAGCCCCAGGAAGGTGTGTGTGTGGGGGGGGGGGGGAATGGGGTCGGAATAAGGAGGGGTGAGGGATCCTAGTTTTTGAAAGATTCGGGTCCCAGGACCACAGACTTGTGAGGCCATCAGGAGAGGGAGGAATTTACTATCAAGGATAATTTTTATTCACAGCTTAAATGTTCAACAACTGAAAATTTGGTTGATAGACTATGGTTCACCCACCCAGAGAACTATTGAAATGATGGCTGTGAAGAGTTTGTAAGCATGTGGAAAGTTGCTTACATTTAGATGAGAATAAAAAGAATGCAAAATTTTACTAAGGGTAAACACAAAACTTAAACACAAAAGATTCAGAAGAAGCTTGGAAGGCAATGTACCAAAATATTAATAGTAGTTATCCTTTGGTGGTGGGGTCATGGGTGATATTTTTCTGTTTCTGTTTTCTAAATTTTCAGTACTGCGTGGTGGTGGTGGTTTAAATGGAGGAAAAACATTTTAAGTAATCCCATCCTTGCCCTCACTTAATTTTTAAAATGTATTTGAAACCCCTATGGCACCAGGTAAAATATTCACGTCAGACCCACCGTGTGACCTTGGGGTCATCTATCTTTCTGAACTCACTTCCTTGCCTGCAACCAGGAGGTCATTTTCAGGGTTGTTGAGAGTGAGAAAATGGACGAGGACATGAAGGTGCCAGTTCTGCGCCTGGCACACAGCAGACCTCTAATGCCCTGTCTGTGCCCACCTTGTTGATGCTGACACCGTCCTGCCCAGCGCCCCCGATCACGTAGATCCTGCCGGCACAGGCCACCACTGCAGCTGAGCTCACAGCCTCTGGGAGAGGTGTTGCTGCCGCCCAGGTGTTGGAGAAGGGGTCATAGCGTTCTACGCTGCGCAGGCGCCGAAGGCCATCAAAGCCGCCCACCGCGAACAGCTGCGGGTGAGGACAGGCAAGGATGAGGTGTGGCGGCGACTTCCAGCGGGAGTCAGAGCCATGTGTGTGCCAGCCCCACGGGCTCCACTCTGTGCAGAGAAACTTTCTCCAGACCTAGACCACGTGCATCTCGGCACTGCCAGTGCCTGGGTGGCCTCCATCCACTTACCAAACCTCCCTGAACATGTTTCCTCTGTTAACTGGGGATAATGATATCGGTCTCTGGGGTGGGTATTAAATCTGTCTGTAAAATACCTGGCACCAGGCTGATGCTTAATAATAATAGCTAGTAATTTATTGAGAGTTTATCAGCTCACTTCAGTGGTCCTAAGAAGTACTTCTATTTTCTGAGTTCGGGATGTAGTTTATAGAGATAATGAGCAAAATTTTTTTTGTTTTTTTAAATGGCAGAGTCAAAATTCAAACTAGTCTGTTTGGCCCAGAACCCACACCTTTGACCCCTGACTGCTAGACTGTACTATTATGGTGATTGGTATTAGCACTAGCATTATTTTTAACTTCAGGCAAGTAGCTTTGCTTTTTGGTGCCTAAGATCTCTTCTTTCAAAGACAGTGTCTTAGAGGGCCTTCCCCCAGTAAGTCCATTGATCTGTACCTTGGTTCACAGGGCAGCAGCTGCTGGGTGTGCTTACCTGCCCCTGCATGACTGCCATCTTATGCCTCCACCTGCCCTTGAGCAGCGAGGCCACCTTGATCCAGGTGTGCAGAGGGGAGCTAAACATCCAAACGTCATGGCTGTTGATGTGGCCTCCTAGGGAAAGAGAAGCAGCTGTTGACCCTAGGCCCTCTTGCTAACCCCGGCACCCCTCAAGACCCAGAAATAAGGGCCCCCAGATGCAAAGGAAGTGTTAAGCAGGAAAGACTCCCCCCACTGTGCTGGTGTGAGGCTCTAGGCCTGTCACCTGGACAGTGTGCTTTGATTGAATGGTGGGAAGGTGTGAGTTAGGACAAGGGGCAGGAGTTTTGAGGAGAGAGGCCTGAAAGACTCAGGGAGAAGAAACTGATCTTCACTGGGTGCCTTATGGTGGTATGCCAGGCTCTGTGCTCAGGGAAGCAAAGTGGGGGGCACTTAGAACTCAACTAGATATAAGAGTGCAAAGCGTGCCCAAGACAAGCATCAGGAAGGTGATGGGGGCAAAGGGAAAGCAGAGCCACCTGCTCTGGAATGGGTAAAGGCAGAGAGTGACCTAGGAACCCTGCCTCATTTCTGCCTTTACCTTCACAATTTCATGTCTGTTATCCCTCCATGAGGTGTTAGTGTTACTGTACCCAGTTTAGAGATAGGAAACTCAGATGCAGCTTAGAAACCAAGAATGCACTGCTGAAGACCACATATGGCCTTTCACTCCAGATCAGTGACCAGATCCAGAACTTCTAGTCCCTGAAGCTGGGCACTGGTTATGGCCTATGAGGCCAGGCCCTGGAATGCAGGCCGTGGACTCTCCTTCCCCGTTCCTCCCGGGGTTACTGACCAGGGACTCACCTGTCAGGAGCACCCTTCCCAGGGACAACCCTGACTGCATCCCTTAGCCTGAGCCCATGACTCAAGCCCCAACTCTGTTTTATAGCTCTTGCTTCTGTGTATTCCCAGCAGAGGCCCAGCAACATGTGGTTGCTCACAGGCCATCAGGAGCCTTAGAGAAGTTATCCACTAATAAAGTGTGGCCTGGATTGTCCCTGAGGCCTTTCTGGTTCATTCTTCTCCTTATCCTTCCTAGACACCCATAGCTCCCTACCACAGTGCTGTCTGCCTAGACCTGGAATCAAAGCTTCCCTGACCTGACTCGACTCCCTTTCCTGCCTCATCCACAATACTTCCCTTCTTCTCCCAGATGCACTCAATCTGCACTTTGGAGACCTGAGTACCTGGGGTTCCTTTCTGCACATTCCTGTCCTATGCTGTTCCCTCCAGATTTTCAAGATCCAGCTGAAAAGTCTGGTGGTAAAGTGAAGTGTCTCTGTCTTCAGTGCCTCTCCAGGGCACCCCTGGGGAGGCAGGGACTATTTTATTTACGTCTCTGGGGCCTGACTCTCAGGGCACAATCCATTGGTATCAAAACAATCTGTGTTCTTCCTAGCTTTGCCATTTTTGAGATAATGGGAAAATTCTTAACCTCTCTGTGAAATGGGGCTAGAGGGGAAATTGAGTAATGTAAGCTGCCCAGCATAATATCCTGCATGTGGTCTGCTAAATAGAAGTGATTAATAGTACTACAAACTGAAGTGGACTTTGGTGAATAAAGGTCGGAATCACACTAGTGATGGGCTCTGCAGGACTACATGCCACTTCAGCCAATAACCACAGGTCATCAAGAATATCCCACCCCCATTTCACAACTGAAGATTAAAACAAGGGACCTGCATGAGAGAGGCAAAGAGCCAATCCTGTGGGGCTCCCCCTGCGGACCTGCCCTCACCGGAAACATAGATGTCATTGCGCAGAGCACAGGCGGCGAACTCTGAGCGCATGTATCCTGGGAGGCTGGGCAGTGGGGTCCAGCGCCGGCTCTCTGGATGGTAGGCATCAGTGAAGGGCAGCTTCAGGAGCCCCTTGCGGTCACAACCGCCGATGACCACGATCACTTCAGCTAGGTCCATGAATCTGGCATGGTGATAAGCCCAATGCCTGTTAACCCGCACACAACTTTTGGCCCTCCTCACCCTCTCGATGACCAGACTGTACTGACTTGCTGCCCTTCCATGCCTTTTTGTCCTCCAGTCCCGTGTTGGACTCTGACACCTCCAACCTCCTTTCCAGCTCTTGATGGGAAGAGTGTCACACTAATCCTTAACCCCAATCTACTGACCTCTGAATTACAGAGAAAGAATCTTTACAGAGCCCTTGCCTAGAAAAGTCACCTTGTTTAATCCTTAGGATTATTAGGCAGGGATTACTACTCCTTTGGCAGAGGAGGAAACTGAGGCTCACAGACTTTGGCTTGCCAGAAGTCATGGAGCCAATAAGTGAGAGAGCTGGAATGCAAGCCCAGGTTGGGTGCCACTAACTCATTCTCTTCACCCTTTTCTGCCCTTCATCCCTAATGAAGACTGCCGAATTCTGCTGCCTCCCTCCTACTGTAATCATCTCCTAAACCCATTCCCTAATTACTAATTCCATCACCCTTTCAGAAAAGCATTCTCCCCTTCCACTAACCAACCCCTCAGGCTTTTGACCATACCAGAATTCCCAAGCCAAGCCACCGGCTTCGTACCTAATTCCTTTGACAAATATTGAGCATCTTCTTTGAACCAGGCCCTGAGCTTAGTGTTGGGAGACACAGTGTGGGAAGACAGAGGCGTCCTGTCTTCTATCCTTGGGAGGGTGACAGACAATCTTGGACTACTCCATTCAAAGTCTCCTGGTTTGGCCCTAAGCCTCTCATTTTTTTTTCCAGGACCTGCCTATTTATAGCCTTTACTAAACTGAGCTCTCGGAGGTAAATGCTATTTCCAATTATTCCCAAGTCCCAGGCACCCAGTACAAGACCTGCACGCAGAGAAGCACTCAGAATTATGGATGGATGGTTGGATGGGCAAGGCAAAGGATATGTGTAAGGTGTGAGATCCCCACCCCTCCCTCACTGGATCCTGAACTCAAGGGCAGCATTCCCAGTACCAAGTCCATGAAATGTGTGCCGAATGCATGACCGCATCTCATTCCGAAGGCACGATTAAGTGATTGGACTAAAGGATGCCACAGGGATGAGTGAAGAACCGGGGATGCGGAAGGGTGGAAGGCAAGGGAATGGGGGCCGTACCTCCGCGGCCGGGCCCGCAGCGCACCAGCTTCGGGGCCGAGGATGAAGCAGGCGCGGGCCTCGAGCAGCAGCGGGCGGCACTCGCGGTTGGCCTGCAGCAGCTCGTCGGCCTCCACCTTCTCCAGGAAGTAGGCGGGCGCCAGCAGGGGCAGCCGCACATGCTCCAGCAGGCGCCTCAGCTGCCCGCGGCGGGCCGGCGCGTCGTGGCGCACCCAGCGCATGGCCGCCTCGAACACGGCCTCCTCGCGTGCCACGCCCAGCGCCGGGTCGGCCAGCAGCGCCGCCACCTCGTCGGGCGCCAGCTCCAGGAAGTCGGCGTGGCGCGCCACCTCGACGAAGGCCTGGCGCAGCACGCGGCCGCAGCGCTCGGCCAGCGAGGCGAGCGAGAAGGCGGCGGCCACGCGACGCAGCGCCAGGCTGTTGGCGGCGCGCAGGCGACCCTCGAGGAAGCTGGCGCAGGCCTCGCGCAGGCCCGCCACGCCCAGCCGCTCGGCGAGCGCCAGCACGGCGGCCGCCTCGTCCTCAGCGCGCAGCCGCACGCCCGCCCCGTACACGTAGTCAAGCACCACGGCCAGAGCCGCCGCCGCCACGCCAGGCCCCGCACCCGGCGCTTCCGAGGCCACGGGCGCCACGGGCACTACGGCCAGGCCGCGCTCCGGCTGCCCCGCGGCGAACAGGCTGCGGAAGTAGGCGCTGCCCGCGCTGAGTGCCGCGCGGTGGCACGGAAAGTCTCGGCCACCGGCGCGCAGCACCACGTCGGTGAAGGTGCCACTCAGTCGGTACGCATTGAGGGTCTGCAGTAGGCGCTGCGCGTGGCAAGACCCAGCGCACGGCCCTTGGGACCTGTGCTCCGACTCCTCCGGCACCGGGCCCTCCAGCATCCTGCCAGGTAAAGAGCACAAACGGCGTCAAATCCACCGGGCTGGGCCTGGCGAGAGGGCCAGAGGCCCCTCGTCCGTTCATCCTTGGTTCCTTGTCTGGTTTGCTCACACAGGTGTGCATGAATGTAATGCGTGTGCTTTCATTTATCCAGCTGCTCGTCATTCCATTCCTCCACCCAGAGCCCTAATGGCTATAGTGATCTAGTCCTTGCCTACCAGAAGGGCTAGGCCCTGCCTCGGCTGTATTACCTCTCCCTCGCTTACCCACTTAAGCCATTTTACTCTTTCTCTTCTTCAAACTCGTTGAGCTTTTTCTTTCTTTTTTTAATGTTTATTTTTGAGAGAGAGCGAGCAGGGGAGGAGCAGAGAGAGAGGGGGGAACAGAGGATCTAAAGCGGGCTCTGTGCTGACAGCGGTGAGCCCCATGTGGGGCTTGAACTCATAAACTGTGAGAGCATGACCTGGGCAGAAGTCAGATGCTCACCTGACTGAGCCACGCAGGCACCACTAAACTTTTTCTTAATAACAGCAGGAGACAGATGGTAAGCTCTCAAATGGGATAATTGGAGGAGAGTCTAATAAGGGAACGGTTTACAAACACATCGTGTTTAGGGCCTCTCACAAGGGGTGAAGCAGTGCCACGTGGCTGCCAACAGCAGGGAGTCTTTAACTCTCCAAGGTCTGGAACAGGACGGCTGGGAGGTTACTGGAACCTGAACAAAATATCTCTGTGTGTGTTGGGGGGGGGGGGTCCCCTGACAGGAGCTGTAGAAGGGATTCAGACTGCCCCACAGAGACCCAGTGTGGTGTAGGGAGGTATAACTCTGCTCCCACTTGTCACCCCATCCTGTCTCCTGATTTCCTGTGGGTGCTCCACACTGACTAAACCCTGATTTTTCTCTTTTTCTTTCTTTTAGAGAGAGAACACACATGAATGGGGCGGAGGGGGGCAGAGAGAGAGAGAGAGAGAGGGAGAGGGACAGAATCTTAGCAGGCTCCATGCTCAGCACAGAGCCTGACTTGGGGCTCCATCCCATGACCCTGGGACCATGACCTGAGCCAAAATCAAGAGTCAGATGCTCAACCAACTGAGCCACCCAGGTGTCCCCAAGCCTTGATTTTTCTATTTAATATCCACGTTTCCCCCATCAGTACAGGATCTGGCCCGTGGTAGGTGCTCAGTTAATACCTATTTAAGATTGAGCGAATGTATTAAGCTAGCATGTATTTAGGGCCTTTTCTGTGACAGGCAGTGAGCAAGATAGTCATAGACCCTGCCCTCCTGGATCTCACAGCTTGGTGGGGGTCCCACGGGGGGAGTGTGGGAGCCGATAGCCAACTAAACCCAGTTGGAGGGGAGTCAGGGAAGGTGTTCCTGAGGAGGGGTGTGCAGACCGAGAAGCATAGGTGGACTTAGCCAGAGGAAGGGAAGGCAATGCAGGGAGCTTGTCACCATTTAAAGAAGAACTTTTGCTAAGGCCCAGAGAGAAAGAGTGCAGGAGGCTAGAGCCCCGCTGAGAGGGTAGTTGGCCCTCTCTCTAGTGAGTTCTCTGCGTTTTCAAGAAGCACGATGGGGAAATGGAGTTAGCTCTAAGGACTGATCTGGGTTCTAATCCTGCCTCTGTCACTGAGTCTCTGTGTGAGCTGTACAAGTCACTCCCCTTCAGTTTCTTCCTCTGAAGAAGGATTGTTGTGACTTTGGGACTATCAAGTGGAATTTGAAAAGTGCTAGGTACATAGTACAAACTCAGCTAACATTTCTTTACATGTTTTTACACTAGAGGAAGGAAGCGCACCAGGTGTGTTAGTTGCTTTTATGTACATAATTTCATTTGATCCTCACAACCCTGAACATTTCTTTAGATGCCCCTGCCCTTCTTTGAGTCTGTCATAAGGAAGCAAAAGCACACAGGGAATCCGCCTTTCAGTGGTTGCTGTGAGGATGAAAAGAAAGGTGTTCGCAAAAGCACTCTAGAGACTGAAGGGCGGTACTGGGCTGGCTGCGATTTGGCCATTATGAACATACAGTCTCCGCTTGCACACCTCCAGGGACTGGGAGCTCACTGCATGAGGTTGCATTGCCCTGGAGGTCAGATCTTGCCCAGTGTTAGTCTGGCTTTCATTGCTCATGCTCCGGTCATCCTTGGCGCTGGATCGTCCTGTCTCAGGACGACAGAAATGTGCTCCCCGGCGGGCAGCGTCCCAGGAAGCTAACTGTGCCCAAGTAGAGGGGCTGGGCCCTAAACCCACCTGGCTCCCGACTCTGCATGCCTAGCTGCTCAGCCACACTTGCCAGGGTTAGGGGATGTTCTAAGGAGCAGCCCAGGATCAGCAGAGGGAGGTGAGAGAGGTCAGCAGAGCATGCGGCCCCCATTCCATTCTCTGCAGGCTGTTTGCTAAGAAAGCAGCCACCTCCTGAGCTGAGATCCAAGAGGGCAGGCCTCCTCAGGGTAAAGAGGGGCTTGTCCCTGCAGCACAGGGGCTGCTTGGCGAGGCAGGGAGGGAGTCTTCTCCTGGAAGTGCACCAATACTTTTTCACTTTTTCATTCGTTCTAACTGCTGTCTAGTGCACTGGGCACTGTGGTCATGCTGGGACATCAGACTCAGTTTCCACCCTGGAGATTCCCAGTCTGGGGTCCGGAGGACACCCGGTTGAAACATGGAAGGTAGGGATTCCCAGGGAGGACCCTGCTGGGCATTCTCCCATCCCAGCTAAGAATCTAGGCACCTCCAGCCGAGGGTCCTGATGCAAACTGGGGAATCCAGCCTCTAGAAGTTGACATGCTACCCTGTTTCTTGTTCACATCCACAGCCACTCACACAAATACACATTCAGACTTGTAGACACCACACAGCCTTGCCGTGTGAGGGTCTAAGTCCCGGATGTACCTGGAACTTACCTGGCCATGCCCTCACCCAGGTGCTCTGTGGCTGCTGCGCTGGCACTGACCACTCCTCTCTGTCCTGCTGCCGCACCCCTGGCAGTCCCGGCTCCAATGTCCTTGCGGCTCTGCCTGGACTCCCGCTCCGGCTCAGCTACAGGAGGACAAAGGGGCTGGACGCCAGGGGGGAGGGGAGAGGAGAGGGGGAGAAGGGGAGGAGGGGATGCTGGGCTTTTGTTTCATTCCTGGACCAGCACTGGGAGGGACGGGGGGAAGGAAGGAGGCGGGAGTAAGCGTGGCATTGACTGTGCATACATCTCAGGGAATGTTGTACCTGGGTTGGGGGTGATCTGGCACTGGTTGTACCCCTGAATAAATGCATGGATGTGAAGGTGTAGGGGAGATTGCCCTAGGGAGTTGGGGTGTAATCGGGTGGTTGTGAGTGTACAGGTGTTCCAGGGTCTCTGTGAGTGTGGGAGTGCATGGGGACCTGGTGACTATGTAGCACCGGAGTGGGTGTGATTGTATAGCTGTAGGTATGACTAAGAATGTGACTGCATAGCTTAGAGGTCTCCCGTTTCCCTCCTGCTTCTTTGTGGCTCTGCTTTATCTGTGTTCCTATTTGACAGCAGACTTTGTCTTATAGGACTGCATGTGTCTGGTTGTCTGCCTGGTGTGTCCCTCTTAGTGTCCATCTCTAAGTGGTTGTTTCTGTGTTTTACATGGGTCTGTCTGTAAAGGACAGGAAGCTGTGCCTCGTGGACTGTGTGTGTCCTATATCTGTGGCACGGTATGAGTTGAGGTAGTTTTCAGCAATGTACCTGCCTCGGAGGGGACCCATTGAGGTGGGGCGTGGTGGTACTGAGCAAGCCTGGTTGGCATGGACAAGAGGAGGCAGCTTTGGGCTGGCCTGGCCTCCTGGACCCCGAGGAGGCAACCCCATAGGCTGGTCCCAGATCGTTTGCTGCCTCCACAAAGGACCGCCGGGCCTAGTGTTTGAGAGGCAGGTGAGGAGATTTGCCTTCATGGAAGAGGTCAGCAACTGGGAGGAGGTTGCTTTGACAAGAACCCGGATAGGCCCAGGGCACTTGGGGTCTGGTCCTGGAACTGCTGTGACTTGCCATGCAGCCTGGGGCAGACTCCTGCTCATCCCTTGGCCCAGCTCTTCATCTTGGCAGTAGGGATGCTCACAGTTCCTGCTCTGCCACTCTTACTGGGTTGCTGTGACACTCAAGAGGGGGTCTGTAAGTGAAAGCCACGTGCCACGTGGAGTCAGTGAGGCCTGGGGCTGAGTTTGTGGAAGGAGCTGGGATGGCAGGGGTCACCATGATGCTGGCCAAGTAGGCGTCCTGGGGGGCAGAGTCTATTCCCAGAACCCCATGCCAGGGAATGGTCTATCTCCCTTCCTCCCAAGAAAGGAGTATGTGTTGCGGTGTGTCAGAGGTTATGAGAGATTCTTTTTTTAAGTTTATTTATTTTGAGAACATGAGCAGGGGGTAGGGGCAGAGAGAGAGAGAGAGAGAGAGAGAGGGAGAGGAGAAAGAATCTCAAGCAGATTCTTGACGTGGGGCTTGACGTGGGGCTCGATCCCACATCTCTTAGATGGTGACCTGAGCCAAAACCAAGAGTCGGACACTTAACTGAGCCACTCAGGTGCCCCTTGGTCACTTTTTATCTGTACTTGGGAAGGATGGCCCTGGAGCAGGCTCACCCAGGGGAGGCTGTGCCCCTGAGGTCCAAGGGAAGGAATGGGACGGGGAGGGACCCTGTCTCTGGTTTCTCTGTGAACAGGGCAGTCAGTCTGTCCTCCACAGACCAGGGGAGGGTGTGGGGATGGCATCAGGAAGATTGGGTTCTTAGTAATTCTTCAGTCAAGGGACAGGAGCCAGCATTGACCACAGGCTGCAGGTTCAGCTGAGGGTGGAGACAGAACTGGCCCTCTGCCCACCTAGGGAATGGTCTCCGTGCTCCCTCTGCTTTGGGGGATGAGGGGAGGCAGCTGGACTGCCTGTGCACTGGGGAGGTGGGTACAGTGTAGGGCCCTGGTGAGGGATGCTGACTAGCTGTTCCACTCTGAACTCCCAGCCCCCTCTACCTGCTCCTGAAGACTTTGGGAGGTCTCAAGTTGACTAAGTGTGGCCATGAACCTGGGACATCCTGGCCAGGGGCACTGGCTGGACAGGAAAGGGCTGCAGTGAAAGGTCAAATCCACTTTCCTGGGTGGGCCTGCCAGAGGCTGGAGAGGTTACGGGGGGCATTTTGTGTAGAGCAGTGCAGCCCATCCCTGACCTGGCTGTTCAGGATTTCTCTTATACGTTGTGCCCAGGGAAAGGTGGGAGCTGACCTCTGTCCCTGAAAGGGATGCACTTGGTATATGTTCAGTAGGAGGGAAGGAGTGTGAATCCCCTCACAGTTCCCAGAGGGTGGTCCTAGAGATTAATGTGGGGGGCACAGTCTGGATTTCAGAATTTGGGAGGGGTTTCTTTTCCTTTCTTCCAAGAAGGTACCAGAATTGCTTAGACCCCAATAATTCTATCCAGAAGAGGTACATCCCTTGGCTCCTAGAAGCACCTCCATATGGCTGTGAGGGGACCTGCTAGTTCCACCACCCAGCCCTGCACTGGACCCAGGAGGTCTCCCCATCTGCCTTGCCATTCCTGGCTGGTTATGGAAGGCGTGCACGCATAGGCTCTGGGGCCAGAGCTTGGGCAGGATTCTGCCTCTGCCCATTCTAAGCTATGTGGCTTTGGATGGTCACTTTACCTCTCCAAGACCATCTCCCCACCACAGTATGGGGATGCTGGTCCCCAACCCCAGGGTTATTAAGGAACCCCTGGTGTCATGGTGATACTGGGTAGGGGCCCAAGTACCCTGCCACTCTTCTACTCATTTCTGAAAATGCTTCCTCCTTTGGCCAAAACTGAATCCCAAACCCAGCAAGTTCTCTCCCCGTCCTCCCACAGACCATTCAGAGACAGCACGTGTCAGGATGGCAGCTTTAATCATATTGGCCAAGGCTGTCAGGCTTGCTCTGCTGTAGGCCTCCTTGGCCATGCCTAGGACATTCTTCCTAGGTGGCCAATGCCCTGTGGCCACTGATGTGGAAACCTGAGGTTGTATCAGTCTGCAGATCTCTTGGGCCTCTGTGCCACTCTGCCCTAGAAGTCTGTTGGACACGAGGGCGAGGGATAAAGCAGCCTTAGGCCTATTCTCCTGGCCATCTCCAGCTGTTCCTGGGGACATGGCTCAGTCCCTCTCCTGAGGCAGGGCCAGTGGTGGTAGGAGGCTGGTCAGGGAGGAGTGTCTCCACCACAGCAGGCTTTCTTCTTGGGCTGAACCTCCTTGTGCTTTGAGACTGATGTGAAGAACAGCTGCTGGGGGCAGAGGCCCAGCCCAGGCCCTCAAGGCAGGAGACACCAAAGAAGTCGGCTACCTCAGCATAGAAGGGAGGATGGACACATGTGGACATCCACATCCTTAACTGCAACACAGCCCAGCAGCGAGCCATCAGAGCTTCCAGATCAGGATGCAAGGGAAGGCCTCTGGGGGAGGACCAGGCCCTGGGCCCCAGACTTCCCAGAAGGGGCCCCAGGCCAGCAGGGGCCTCTGCGAGGCTGGAGTTCTGACCTGGCTGGGCCTCAGGAGAGAGGGGAGTCCCCTTCAAGGGGGGCCATGGCTGACGGGGGCCGGAGCCAACGAGGAGGCCGTGGAGCCAGCTCCCAGAGCACTCCAGGTCCAGACATGCTTCTGCCCGCTCTCTTGGGTCCCCTGGTCTCCACGTACAGGTACAGGCTGGGACAAACAGGGTTCGGCTAACGCCCACTCCGGTCTGTGAGAGTCTTGGTGCGGCTGCCACTCCCTCGGTTGTCCTTAGGGGTGGGAGCGCTGTTGGCATACGTGTCATAGCTGTTGTCTGAACATACAGAGAGCTCATCGGAAACCTCCATGCCATCGCTGATCTCTGCTGGGCCAGAGGGAGGCAGAACGTGAGTAGGGAGAAGAGAGTTCAGTGAGGATGGCTGGGAGATGAGGGGGAAGGGTAACTTGCAACACACAGCTCCTGTTCAGGCACTTGGAGGCTGATGAAATCACTGGGTTCAGGTTTGCTATTGAGGTTGGTATTCAAGGCCCTCCTTGGACTCTGCAAACACTCTGGCCACACCCCATTCACCTCTCCCCTGGAACTCCACCTCCCAGCCACAGAAAACCATCTGCACCCTCCTGGGCTTGGTGCTCATGTGTTTACTCAGGGCCTTTGCACGCACTGGTCCCTCTCCTGGGAGTGACTTCCCCATCGGTACTTTATTTCTTAAAATATGGCTCAATTTTTCTCATCTCTGTTATTATGGTTCCCTAAAAGCCTCCCCTGAGCCCCCCAAGCTGGGATGGGGCCTCCTCATGTCCACCTTAGCCCCTGCTTCCCCCTGCCCCATCGCATCCTGTACTGTCACTATCTGTGGCCCCCACCAACTGGAGTACTTCAAGCACAGGGGTGAGGTCTGGGTGCATCTGTGTCCCTACTGCCTGGCACAGCACCGAACATAGAGCAGAGGCTCAGGAAGTGTCTGCTGAGTGGAGCTGAGCCCACCCTGAGGGGACTCAGGGTGCCTTGGTGAGGTTGAGGGTCTCTGGAAAGGACCTCTCAACCTGGAGTGGGCAGGGTGGCCTAAGGGCTGTGGCTGGCTGCCTCAGAGTCTGTATCCGAAGGTGCTCAATGAATGGCCTTTGGCACTGAAGGAGAGGTGGGGGCCTGCGTGGGCAGAATCTTCCAGGCCTAGAGGCCTAGAGGCTCTCCATTCACTCCACCCGCCCCTTCTGATTTCCCTGGGCCAGGCTGTAGGAGCCTGGGGACCCCGGGTGCCTTTGGCCCTTACAGGAGCTCCCCAGTGTGGCTAGAGGGCTGAGAACCACCAGGAGAGGCCCTCCAACCCAGCCTTGGTGCTCAGAGAAGGCTCCCAGGAGAGGGCGGTCTTTTGAGCCAAGGGAGGAGGAATGTAAGTGTCCCATAGGCAAGAATCTGTAAATCCTAAGCACCTAAAACAGTGCCTGGCAATTATCTGTTGAAGGAATGAATGAATAAAGGGGAGAGTGAATGAATGGATGTTCACACAATCCTAGGAACCAGCTCCCAAACCAGTCACCCCCACTGGGGTATCGTTCATTCAGGCCGTGTTTACCAAGCACACTGCTGGGTCATGCATGGTGCTAACCCCACAAGCACCCTGTGAGGGGCAGGAGGTGCCAGTCCGTTTTATACAGGAAGGGTCTGGTGCCAATGTGCTCTGGTTCACACTCTAGTTGGGGACAGAGCTGGGATTTGAACCCCAGTCCATCTGGCTCCTAAATATCCCTCAAATCTCTCCTCTCCTCCGTGTTCCCATGCCTAATCTCTCACCTGAATTTCTGGCTTCCTCATCTCCACCTTCCCCCTCTCTAGTTCACCTTGCATGCTTGTTAGAGGTGGAATTGTGCTCTGCCCCCCCAATTCGTATGTTGAAAGTTCTAGCCCCCAGTACTTCATGATGTGACTTCATTTGAAAGTAAGGTTGTTGCAGATGTTAGTTAAGATGAAGTCATCAAGGTGGGGCCTAGTCCAATATGCCTGGTGTCCTTAGGAAGAGATGAAATTTGTACACAGAGATGCATACTGGGAGAACCACGTAAACACAGATATGACCACCTACAAGTCAAGGAGAGAGGCCTGGACCAGATCCTTCGCCCACAGTCCTCAGAGTGAATCAACCTTGCCAACACCTTGATTTTGGACTTCTGGCCTCCAGAACTGAGACCATAAATTTCTATTGTTTACACCACCAGTTTGGGGTGCTTTGTTACAGCCCTCCTGTAACAGGGACAGATCTGCCTGTGACCATACTCTGCTTTCAAACTGAAGCCCAAGCTCCTGACCACACACTCGAGGCCCAAGTGCCCCCCTCAGTGCCACCTCAGGGTAAGTGAACCTGAGCCCCCCCCCCCCCCCCATATGGAATGATAATTCTTGGTACCCCAGTAAGCCATGCCCCCTCACTACCTCTGAACATATGCTGTTCCTGCCTGAATACCCTTCCTTCCCTCTGCTTGGTCAGTCCTCACCTCAAACCCAGACCCCTCCTACTCATCTTTCCCATTCCCACTAGGTCACCTCCTTGCAAAGTGGGCCCCAAGACCCTCACTGTCCCAGAGAGCTCTGACCACTCTTCTCTGCACCCCACTCTGGCTCAGCACACCTGTTGGAGCTCTAGTGACACCCAAGTTTCTATGTATTTTTTCTTACGGCTGCCTCCTCCATCAGACTGGGAATGCCATCGATGGGCTGGCAGCAAGCAGAAGGGAAAAAAATCAGTATCTGTGGTGTATAAACCAGGCAAAGGAGGGTAAGCCTTAAAAGCAGACTCCCCCACCCCCACACTTTTGTCCTTTGTCCACCACCCATGGGGCTGACTGCCCCAGGGCTTGGAGTGGATGACAGCATGCGGAGGGGTACATGTTTCTGTATGTGTATGTGAAGCTGGGTGGGTACATGTATGTCCGTGCTGTGTTCCTGGCTGTACGTGCTGTGGGTGAATGTGTGTACACATACTCGAGTACATGCGTGGGGTGGTAACTGAGCCCACCACCCGTCTCAACCTGCAGGGCTGCACACCTGAGAAGATGAGCTTCTCCTTCATGATGCTGACATCCCGGCTGGTCCGGCGCACCGCAGCGCTCAGCATGATCTGCTCGGGGTTGTAGCTCCGAATGCCACCCAGGCGCCACCTGCAGAGACGGCCCCATGGGCACAGGTCCTTCCCCACCCTTCCTTGGAGCGAGGATCCTGCCCAATTCTAGAACCTGTCCGGATTGGGCCTGAGAGGCCAGCAGGACTCTTGTCTGACTAGAGATGGGGAAACTGAGGCCCAGAGAAGGGCTTGCGTCAGAGTCCCCTGACTCAGCCAGGGCTCTCCTGCCTCTCTCTTGTCCCCGGAACCCTAGGTCAGCCCTCCTTGCCCAGGAAGATAGGTTGTTTGGGGTTGGTGAGTTCTGTTTCGGGTGCTTGCAGTTGCACGCTGACTTCTGAGGTAAATTGGGGTGGGGGAGCTTAGCAGACCTGACTCTGATGAGCCATCTGTGGGGTACACACCAATCTCAGGGAGTCCTGGCTGATGTGTCGTCCAGCTCCACCATCAGGACCAGGCTGAGTGAAGCCAGTGGGGAAACCCCGGAGTGGAAGTGAAAGAGGGGAGGGAGTGAGGGGAGGAGCTGTGAAGACAAGTGGGGAGCTTGTCTTCACAGGTTCAGAGACAAGGGTGTCAGTGACTCGGGTGTTCCAACAACCCTAGGAGAGTGACCTGTTTCCTCACGGTGAGGCACAGGCTAGATACAGCATTAATGCCTCTGACAGCTGAGGCAGGGATGAGGTGGGGGATAAAATTAAGCCAATGGGCAAGAGGTGGGGCTGTACGGGGCGTGCAGGGGCCAGGAAGAGCTGGGGAACTTGGGCTCCTGTACCTAGCCCACAGCAGTTTTTGCTATTGCAGTACCTCTGAACCAGCCCCAAATCTCTGGTCTCTGAACTTATGACTTGTCCTGCAAACTAGACAGAAAGATTGACTGAACCCCTGTCCCCATTCCCACCAAGAGAAGCAGGGGTCAGCTTGGAAACAAGAACCCAACCCCTTGGACATTGAGCCCTGCGGGGGTGGTGCGGGCAGCCCGGACTCCATGAGAAATCAGTTGTTTCCAGATGGGGTCAGCACAGCAGAAATGGACAGACAGATGGACAGGCAGATGGGTGAATGAAAAGAACAGACAGACAAGGGGGAAGCAGGAAGCAGAGGGGAAGGCAGCCTGTGCTCTGGCTGGGCTGGCTGCCCTACATGTCCTTGAGGGCAGCGATAGGTCTCTTATCTGCCACTGTGTCCCTGGCACCAACCTCAATGTCTGCTGTGTGGCAGGTGCCCATAGTATTGGTTCAGTGAGTGAATGGAGGAAGGGGGCCCGCAGGGAATGATATTCTCCCTCAGGGTCCCCTCTTCCATCAGTCCTCTGCTGACCCCCAGGAAGACAGTGACACGACCCTGGCTGGACATGTCCATCCCAGCACCTAGGCCACCTTGGCAGGCCCCCACCCAGCACACCGGAGCTCCGAGAGTGAAGGCCTGGCTCCCCGCTGCAGGCCCAGCACGGCACCAGCACATGCGGATGTCTGCTGGCTGCAAATGAAGGACCAGGTACATGTCCCTTTGCTGCACTCAGCCCCTCAGCCCCTCAGCCCCTCAGCCAGGGAGGGTCCTCTGGAAGCTGGTTAGTGAGGCTGTATAAAGCAGGAGGGCCCAAGGCACTTAGCTAAGGTGAGGGCTTGGACCCCAGGACCTAGGACTCCTGTTGGAAATTAACATCGAACCCAGGAGGAAAGTGTCAGGCCAGGGTCTCTGCAGCCAGGCACATCTAGGACAGGAAGCTCAACCACTGTGGGGTGCCCCCAGGGGAAAGCAGGGAGGCTGTGTGTATAAGGGGGGGGGCAGGAGTCACAAAGTGAGAGACACAGAGAAAGATAAACAGAGGCAAAGCCAAAAGTGGGAAGGGGGGAACAGAACTTGGTAGGGTAGTGGCGAAGGCCCCTGCTAGTGCTAGAGTTGGTGGCAGGGGAGGGACAGCCAGGCACAGCCCCTCCCCCGAGGGGAGCCGCTTTGGTGCTAAGAGAGGCCAGGTCAGCAAACCTGCAGGGAAGCATGGGTTCCCATCCACAGAGACAGCGAGGAGGAACAAAGGGCAGAGGGACACACATGGCAAGATGGGGAGAGAAGGGAGGATTGTGGGGGAGAGAAGGAGGGCAGGGGACAGCAGGAGGCTTCAGGCGAGGGGAGGTGTCTGGGAGGGTGACCCGCGAGGGACCCTGACCCAGGCACCGGCTCAGTGCATGGCAGGTTTTCAGGGGGAACTGGAGAAGGGAATGGCAAGGAAGAGGGAGAAAGAGGGACAGGAGAGGAAGACCACACCAGAATTACCTGATCAAGTGATAGCTGTGAGATGCCAGAGTGCAGCAGAGAGGGGGGTGGGGAGAGAGAGGAGGGACATGCGCCGGATCAGAGCGGTGTGTGACAGAGAGAGAACGTCAGTCAGGAATAGAACGGCCAGTTGTTGTCTGTGGCTGGTTTGGGGCCCCTGCCTGGCCCTAAACCCTCCCCCAGACCAACCCCACTTCCCCACTGCAGCCACCAGCTCAGCTGCTACCCTGACAGGCAGGAGGTCTCCAGCACGGCACACCTGAGTGCCGGTGACAACCCAGGCCCCGGGGAACAGGTCAGGACACAAGCCAAAGTCCACGTAGCAAATCATGTCAGAGCTTGGTTGGCTATGGGCTCCTAGCCGGGTACCTGTTCCCGAAGCCACTCAGCTCTGGCTGAGGAGGACGGGCTGCAGGCCACTGGGCAGTCCTCCTCCTACCCTGAACACGCTGCCTGGTCAGGGCTTCTCCTGGCCCAGGACTTGGGGAGGTTTGACTGGCTGAGGTGGGGGCTCGCCTGCTGTGGGGCAGGGAAGGCTGTGGAAGGGCGTCCAAGCCTACTCACTTCTGGAGCACGAAGATGCCAATGATGAGGCTGAAGGAGACCAGGTCTGCAGTGACCCACATGAGACAGTACTCGTCCGGGGGCTGTGGACAGATGGCCAGTGGCCAGTTTTCAGTCCTGGCCAGTCCATACCAGGGCCCCAGACCGAGGGTCCATATGGGCAGGGGGACCCCACGTCACTATCAGGGATGGGCTGGGAGGATCCAGAGGGGGCTTCGGGGCTTGAGATGATATTTTGTAGGAGTAGGCTCTGAACACTGTAAGCCTGTGTGTGTGTGTGTGTGTGTGTGTGTGTGTGTAGGATAAAAAAGATCTGTGTGGGGTGTCTGGTGGCTCAGTCATTAAGCATCTGACTTCGGCTCAGGTCATGATCTCACAGTTTGTGAGTTTGAGTCCCACATCAGGTGAGCACGAACCCCGCTTCAGTGAGCCCCACTTCTCTCTCTGCCCCTCACTCACTTGTACCCCTCCCCTCTTTCTCACTCAAAAAAAAAAAAAAAAAAAAAAGATCTGTGTGGTATTCAGGGTAGAGGTGGCATTTGTGAATAAGCCTGGTGGGTTTGTGTGCTTAAGGGGGGCTCCAAGCAGAAGCTGAGTAACAAAAGACAAATAGCTGAATGTGGGGTTGTAAGTGACTAGTACGTATGCAGGGGTGTGTGTGGCATCTGTGCAGGTGTGAGATTACGTGTGTCACCGTAGGGTGTTGAGTGAAGGCCTGCCCGCTCCCGGGACCAGGGAGGGCAAAGCCTCCAGTGTAGCCAGGCCTTGATGTCAGGTGAGCTGTGGAGGAGGGACGGGGCCTGGACAAAGGAGCACTTCTTGCTGCTGGTCAGCTGCTGTCGCCTGAACCTCCGAGTGTGCGCACTGCTGGTTCCCAGCAGAGCCTCTGGAGGTTTGCAAGGACCTCTGGTAGGTGGACGGACACAACCATCCATAACCTAGCTCTGGTTACTTGACCCTGACACTGTCTCAGCCATAACAAGACCCTCAGACTGGCTGTCCTGTCCTCACGGAGATGGCAGTGGGGAGCCAGGGGGAGCATAGGAGTGGGGGGCTCCCCCAGTGACAGAGCTGGGATGGGAGCCCAGGCCAGTCTATAGGGACCCAATCAACCAGTTGAAAACTGGTTTTATTTGGTGTATTCTCAGAGCAGCTTTTAAATGTTCCCTATCTTTGTCCTGTTGTTACCCTCTTTTTCTAATGCCTTCTCCTTCTTCAAAACAAAATATAACAAACTCCTGAAACCCAACCCCCAAGTAGCAATTTACTCCTCTGGGGCCCTTAAATGATGTTTTTCTCCCTGTGGGTTGGGCCCAGGTTCTTCCCACCCCCCAGCACCTTAGTGCAGACTCCAGAGGCCATGAAGATCTTCCTCTTGCCTCAAGCCTAAACCCCCCACCATGTGCTGCCCCCACCCTTGAGACCTCACCAGAGAGCCCTGAGCATCGAGCCTCCCCCCCCACCCTGTATCACAGGCTCCCTCTACACCCCCAGGTGCCCTCCTGCACACCGCCCCCCCAACAACTTCTCAACTTACCATGATCCAGAGAGGGGAAGGCACCTGGGACAGGGTATGGGAGTTGTCGGAGGTGACAGATGGGACTCCTGCACACCACAGCAAAGAGAAGAGCCACGGTGCATTGACCGTGTAGAGGTTCACACTCAAGTTCCAGGATGCATAGTCCCTGTGGGGCAGGGGGACGGAGGCTGGTCAGCCCTCAGACTGGGGCCTCCGGGCCTGTAAAGCATGCCCCCTTCACGAACCTCCTGGCCCTGGAGAAAGGAACACCCACAACTGGCCCTGGAGAAAGGAATCTCCACTCCCAGAGGACCAAACTCAGACAAAACCTGGATCTGCCTGATGCTGTCCACCTCCACTCTTTGAACCAGGAACTCTGTGCATCCAGCCTCCCCCTGGTGAGCTGGGGCAGGCACCTGAGCTCCTGGCGGGACACCTGAGTGTAGCGCAGGTTCAGCCTCTGGATGTGGCCTCTCTGCAGGCTGGCGGCCGCCTCCTTGGAACCTGATGTCTGCTGGAAGCCAGGAGCCACCTTCCGCACAAAGGGCCTCTGCCTGTTAGGCAGCCACATGACCTGCAGGCAGGAGAGGGGGCAGCCTCAGCTTTCTCTTCTGTTAAAGAAGCCTGAAGCCCCTGGAAGGTTTCAGAGAGCTGGGACCTGGCACAGAGTGGAGCTTATGTGTAATCATTATCTACAGGGGTCAACCTGGTCCCAGCCAAGGCTGTGCAGTTGCTCTGGCCACAACTCAGGGAGCTTCCCCTGTAGACCCCTGTCATGACAAGACTGATAACCCAAGCGTCAGTCACTCTATAGGATGCCACCAGTTTAGTGTGCTGCCATAAATTCGTTTCGAATTCCTCTGACCCCCAAGTATTACAGCACAAGGATGCGGGCAGTGCTTCGTGGAAATAGCAGTGTCCCAGAGAACCTGCTCCTGCCCTTTGTACATTTTAAAGGACTTTCTTGTTTCCCTCTTGTCTCCACGACTACCCTGTCAGGAAGGCAAGGGGCATGTTACCCCCATTCTACAAATGTGGAAACTGAGGTCTGGACAGGAGGCACAGTGAAGTTACGCTGGAGTCCTGCTCCAGCCAGGCCTGGGTTTCCAGGGGGGCAGGGCAGGGCTCCTGAGCAGGGCCTCACCTGGTGCTGGGGGAACCCAGAGCGCAGCAAGGCCTCCAGCGTGACATTGAGGAAGCTGCCACGGTAGGGGTGCTCCCGTGGTGGGTCACGCAGGTTGAGCAGCAGCGTGGCATTGCCCTTGGCCAGCTCCAGGAGCTCTGCTAAGCTGCAGATGGACTGGTTCTGGGCCTCCCTGTGGTCGGAGGGTGACAGAGAGCTGGCCGTCCAGAAGGGATCCGTCTGGCAGAGATAGGAACACACATGGCTGCCTCGCCAGCCCTTTGGGGCCTCCGTGTGCCTTCTTGGCCACTAAGCACGGAGACCCCTGAGCTGCCAGTGTCTGCTGGTGTGTGGGTCAGGTAAATTGATAACTGTGGCCCTGTGGGGCTTTTAGAAGACCCCAACCCTAACTTCTCTGGGCCACACCTGTTTTCCTGAAAGAATCACCTGCTTGGAACTTATCCCAGACCCCAGCACATTTCTCCTTTAGTAGCATTTCACACCAGAGAACCAATTTCCCTCTAGAGTTTGACAGAGTTAATAGTTTTACCTGTTAACTCTTATCATCACCACCAACTTTTTCTGATGTGGGAGACAGAACCAGAAGAAGCAGTGACAACCATGAGATCTGGACTTCAGTGGCTGGAGCCGAAGCAGGCCACTAACCAACCTGGCTGTGAGTCATTGATGCTAGGGGACTAGGGGTCATCTGAGCCGATGACCACTCCCGGCCCTCTCACTCCATGGGGTCCCCGCCTGTGCTTTCCATGCCTAGGACTGGGACAGGTACAGCCAGACCTTCAGGAACCACTGGCCGGCATTGAGCCTCTGCAGGATGGTCCAGTTCAGCATGGAGGCGGGCCTGCGGGCGAGCTCCGGAAACTCCTCCTCCACGTTGGTGGTGCGCCGCAGGGTGGTGTCGTGCATGAGGAAGGGCACGCCATCCAGGCTACGGGAAGGTGGGGTCCCCAAATCACTGTCCACCCAGGTCCCTCACCTGCCCACCAGTCATCCCCCACCAACATACATAGGCTCCTTCCCATCCACTTATACAACCCCCATGACGTCCAGGCAGGCTTTGCCTCTGTGGACCTCAGGTTCCCTGTCTGCACCGGGAGGGCAGTGGACTCACAGGTGACTCCTTCTGGCTCTCTGTGAGGGTCAGACGGGGTTAGGGACTGCTGAGGATGGAGGGCTGGGTCTATTTTTTCAGCAGCCCTAGCAGATAGTGCTGCCTCGTTTGATAATGGGGAAACTGAGGCTGAGAGGGAAGTACCTAGCTCAAGACCCATTAGCCAGTAAATGGTATAACCTTACTTAGAACCCGGGCCATGTGATGCCATACTAGAACAGTACAGATGCAGGCCCCTTTGACAAATTCCCCCTTCCCACCATCCTAGTCTACCCGTTTGGGGCTGCCGATACCACATATGATGTCATAGTGTGAAATAGTAAAAAGCACCTGTGCCCCCCTGCCTCAAGGCATTTTACCTCCGTCTGCTAGAAAGTTTCGATACACACACAATTCTGTGGTATCTACACTGGGACCAGTGGGTTATCTAACAATGATATCTATGCTTGGCCCCTCACGTATGTGGTATCTTGTTCACTACACAACCTGTGTAGCTAAACATGGCAGCCCCGCCTCCTTCCCCTCTCAGAGATAATCTGTTGTGAAATTGGTATGAGTTCTTCTTGACCTTTCATGTTAAGACATACTTTTAAAATCTACACGTTGAAAACGTACAAATCATTTTTTGCGTCTTCTAAATATAATTGACATCACAGTGAATACATCACTCTGCAGTGTGCTCATTCCACCCACTGGTGTTTGAGCCATCTTGCTGAGCCACACAGATCTAGTCTTCAAGTAGATCTGTGGCAGGACTCCAGGTCCCAAACACTCACCCCTGCTTGAACCAAGAGCATGTGTTTATTTCCCTATTTTATATCCTGGCATTAGGCACAAACAGGGTGTCAGCCCTGTGGCGGATCATCCAAGCCCCAAGCCCCATCTCTGAGGCTCTGGGACCCGAGGTTTCTCCAGCAGGGTCCCGGATGCGGCAGGGATGAGAGGCCTTATGGTCCTCTTGACCCCCACACCTACCTGATGGTGACATCAGCCTGTAGCCCATACAGCTTCTGCTCCAGGGCCTTCCGGAAGGACATCAATGTGTGCTCTGGGGCCAGCTGGGCAGGAAGGGAGAGCCAAGATTTAGCTGATGTACACCTCCCCAGCCAATCTAGAACCTTCCATGTTGGGAGGCTGGAGTAAGTCTGGTTCTAATTCCAACTCCTCCAAGCAGTGGCTGTGGGACCCTGGACACCCATGCAGCTTCTCAGAGGCTCGGTCTCTTCATCTGTGAAATCATGCCTGCCTCACCTCACAGGTTTTTTTGGGGGTGAGGTGGGGAGGAGGCAAGGTGGTTAGTGTTGATGTATAGATGGGGGTGTGAGGGTTTTTATACAGTCCTCTGTCTCGTCACAGTCTTGGGCTGGGGTGCAAGCCATGTTTCCTCCCAATTATACCTGGAGTCTGGGTGGAGATCCCAGAGGGAGAGGGGAGGGGACACAGGATGGCACCGTTTAAGCCATGACAAGGCCATCCCCCAGGCTGTTACATGGATTAAAAGCCCCCAACCATGCTGCCTGACGTACAATAAATGCTTAATAAATGACTCTTAATCCTATAGCATACACGTCAGAAGATCTGGTTCTAGCCCTGGCCCTGCCATAAAGTAACTTTGTAACCGCTGGTGCATCTCTTTCTCCTATGGACCTCAGTTTCCCCATTTTCCCCTTGGGGTATATATTCACTGTTCTCTGAGGGTCCTTCCAGTTGGGAGAATTGGAGTTTGAAGTCTCCCTCCCTAATTCTGTCTTGCCTGAAGACCGTGTCATACCCTTTGTTGCCACTGGGGGTCACCACCATATCAAGGAGTGGGCTAGAACCCAGCGCAGTGCGGGCTGGAACAGGGAGGGGAGTGAGGACTCCTGGCAGTGAAGGAATGGGGTGGAAGGGGTTCCTGCGACTGATCTCACTTCCCACCAAGACACATGCCCATCTTCTCTCCCTCTGGCCATGCTGCTCCAACATGTAACACATTACCCTCCTCTGGGAGGCAGCCTGGCACGGCAAGGGCTGTGGGGACTGAGAAGGAGCAATTCGACTTCCCAGTCGTTCACCTTCTGCACCTTGGTTTCTTTAGCTATAAAATAGGCTAGTGTTATCAAGCTCACAGATGAAATAAGGGGCATCAGCAGTCTCTATAACTGAGTTCCTTTCTTCCACTTTTCTTGGGGCAGAGCAGCTTTGGGGGACGTGGCTACCTTCTCCCAGTTAGGTGGGCTGTGTGTGGCCCCAGCGAGAGGTGGAACAAGGCCACAGAGGCATCTAGAGACAGGCATGGACTCGGTGGAGTTCCTGCCCAGCTCGCCTCTAAACGTCCTGCGGCCAGGCCTCTCACAAGAGGTGCCATTGCTCTTCTGGGGGCCGAGGCTGCAGGAGGTTGACTGTGTGAAGAACACAAAGGAGCACAGTGGGGTCTACAAAGACCCTTGGGGAACAGAGGAAGTGACTGGGAGGGGCAGAGTCTCTTCTCCAGAGGCTTTTTAGTCGGGTCTCCCAGGGATAGGTGCTCGCCTCCGGGAGAGGGAGGCATGGAAACCTAGCCCTCCTTGGCCAGCCTTGGGACTCCATGAGGGCTCTTAGAAACATGTGGGATTTCAGGGTGAATTCTTAATCCCTACCTGTCTCATGCCTGAGCCCAAGTGGGGTTCTTTTCTCCAGTGTGTATGTGAGGGGTGGCTGTCACAAACTCAGGTGGGCAGGCCACTGTGGTTAAAAGTCCCGACTTTGGAGTTAGTCTGACCAAATATTAAAGAACACACACATACACACATCCAGCTGCACCCACAGAGGAACCATACACCCAAGGGCACATGGACACACCAAGACAGCAATGTGCACTTGGGCTTATCACACACAGATATGTGGATCCAGACCCAATGATACACACAGGTGTAGACACCGATACATGTGCATGCACAGTGACACATGGAGCCGTGTCAGACACTCGTGCCGGCCCCTCAAAAACCACCAAGAGGATGCAATCAGCCAGATGCACAATGTGGGAAATTCTACAGGACAAATGACTCCGTTTCTTTGACAAATAAACAGCATATGGGAAAAAGGGAGGGGGACTGTTCTATACTAAGAGATACTTGAAAGACATGTCAACCAGATGCACTACATGTTCTCCATGTGGATCCTGATTTTCAACAACTGTAAAAAGGTATTTTTGAGACAACAAAGGAAAACTGAACATGGATTCAGTATTAGATAATATTAAAGAATTATTATTTTGTTGGGTGTGACAGCAGCATTGTAGTTTTGGCTATGTTTAAAAGAAAAAAGTCCTTATGTATTAGAGATACATATATATGAAGTATATATGGGCAAAATGATAGGATGTTTGGGATTTGTTTTAAGATTTTACATCAGAAAAGAAAAAGTAGGGAGACAGATGAAACAAAGGATGGCAAGAACATTGATAAATATTGAAGGTGGTCTTGGATTCCTTATATTATTCTTCATTATATGATTCCTTATACAATTCTTGCCACTTCTGTGAATGTTACTTTTTCCAACTAAAAAAATGATCCATGCTGGGGCCACCTGGTTCCTTCCCCCTGGCTGAGTGCCCACCCCCCTCGGCACACCTACTTGTCCCCTGGCCTCCAGAGCAGGTGGGTGGGTAATCTGGGTCATGGATGGAAGAGGTGCTGTAACCTTGGGCCCTGCCCACCTGCAAAGGCTATGCTTCTAAATTATCCTCACAATGGTCAGCAGCATGAGGCTCAGAGGGGACTGGTGACCCCCCGAGACCCACAGGCAATATGGGACAAAACTGGACCCCAAATCCAGATCCCTCTGGCTCCAGAGCCATGGTCTTTCCAGCTGTTTGCCTCCTGGAGGTACTGGGACCAGCAAAGGGTGTGTTGGGAGGGTCCCAGGGGCCGGTTCAGGCACAGGTATCTGAATCTTACCTACAAAACGGGCACAGTAACACTCAACACAGGAAGTGGGGAAAAACCTAAGGGTGATTCACAGCCCCACCAGACTTAACACCTCCTTTTAAAAGTTACTTTGTGAGGCTGCCTTGACTGCCCTGAAATGCAATGATACATGGAACTCTCAATCACTGCAAAAAAAAAAAAAAAAAGAAAGAAAGAAAGAAAGAAAGAAAGAAAGAAAAAGAAAAAGAAAAAAACTCTCACGCAGGCCCCAAGCGCCTCCTGGTGGTGATAATAGGTACTGCCTCTGTTAAGAACCACAAAGTCAAGGTGTTGGTGCAGGAGAACCCCCTGGTCCAGAGAAGGGAGACAGCCTGCCCCAGAAGCCAGAAATATCTATCTCTCACTCTGTGTGTGCTAGGCTCATAGCTGGGTACTTCACATGGCCCACCGGTGCAGGCACTCTTGTTATCCCAAGACACAAGATGAGGAAACTGGCACAGAGCAGACACGGATTGGTCCAGGCTCCCACAGCTGCCAAAGGGCTGAGGAAGCATGGCTCTGGAGCCACCCTCTAAACTACTGCTGGGTCAGAGGGCTCTGACTTTGACTCCCTTCTGTCTCTAATTCAACCCTCTTCAAGTACCTTCCCTCTAGCAGTGGGCTCTGAGTTGTACCTGTTCCCTTCTGCACCCCACAGCCCAGAGGGTTCTCCCACAACCCGGGGACCGGCTGTCCTCCCCACACCCAGCTCCCCCTCTCTCCTGGGCCTTCCCAACCCACAACCTAGCCTGCCTGTATCTTTCCAGGGCCCTCAGGATAAAAACTTAAATCTTTTTAGCGAGGTGCCTTCAGGACTCTTCAGGATTCAGTCCCATCTGAGCTCCCCAGCTTTTTCACCAACCCTTCCCATATGCCCCCCAAAAGAGCTAAAGATTCCTGCTATTACCATATTACACATATTATATCTTCCCTACAAGGAGATAGGTCCTGTAGGCCTGTCTCCCCTAGAATGGCAGAACTGCCCACCCCCCTCTCTGCTCTGTTAGGACCCTCAGGTGGTACTCACCATAGGAGCCCCACGGTGGCCAATGAGGGCAGGCTTGGGGCCCAGGTCCTTTTTCTCCATGATGCAGGGAGATGAGATGGTGAGAGGGGCCAGGTAGAAGGCAAATACCATGGCAAAGAAGATACAGAGAATGGCCACCTGGGAGGCTGCAGACATCGGCCGTGAGTCAGGCTACCTGGTGAGCTGTTTGGCTTTCCACAGGGCCCACCCGTGAATCCTGAGCAGGCTGGGGTTGGGGTGGGGGCCCCTCTTCCCTCTACCTGTCAGGACCCAATGCTTTGAGGGGACCCTACACCATGGCCAGCCCCCATCTGGCTAGGAAGGCAAGCTGGACTTCTAACTCACACACAGACACACAGAGGAGGAAACGTGCAAGGCCGACCGAGGCTGCGACCCTCAGTGGACCCTGTGGGCCACTCCGAACCAGGACCTCCATGCTGAGAGTGGCCACCTAGGTGATGTCCAGGTGGGGGCAGGACAAGCTGGTTTTGGTACTTGGGAGGCAGTCATACTTACAGGACCGCTCTGCACGGGCGAACTGTCCTGCCACAATCCAGGAGAGCGCGGTGATGGCGGCCAGGGCCCCCACATGCAGGAATGGCGCTGTGCCCTTGTGTGCGGGAAGGGGCAAGAGGAACCATGAGCTCCCAGCCATGCCTAGACCCTCTGGTCACCAACACCCTCACAGCCAGCCTGTCTCTGTCCGTGGGGTGGGCAACTCTCATCTCTGCAGAAACCCCAAGGTGTAGCACCCTCCCTGCTCTGACTTGCTCTGTGATCTGGGCCCCTCCCTGCCCCCTCTGGGCCTTCGTCTGGAAAGATGTGAGTGATGAAAAGGCACTGCCTTGTGTTGAAGGTCCTGGGGAAGTGGCTGCCCAGCCCTCCCTCACCCCCTCACCTGCAGGGAGATCAGCAGCACCTCCCACTCGTCCTTCCACAGCTGGGCCACGGCCGACATGGCCACCACCGTGGACACCAGGATGACCACCAGCCCCATCTGGAAGGGGAAGAGTCACCAGACAGGAGGTCAGAGCAGGTGTGTCTGGACAGCCTGAGCATCCCCAGTGCATCCGAGAGAGGGGCAGGGAAGCAGAGACCGCGGAAGAGGCACAGGGAGAAACGGGGAGTGCGAGAGAGACCAACAAAGGGAAGGGGGGAAGCAGAAGAGAGCCAGGCACAACGGAGAGAAAGCCAGAGATGGCTAGCCAGAAATGACAGTGAGAGACAGAGGCAGGAGGAGGCCGGGGGACCTCCAGAGAACAGAAGGGAGGCTGAGGAGGAGAGACAGTGGGAGGAAGCTGGGGGGAGGCGTAGGCGCAGCCCAAGGTTCAGCCCCACTGAGGGTGTGAGGAGGGGAGACTCTTGGCCCGTGGGGGCCTCTCGTGGGCCCAGCCAGTCATGTCAAAGGCCTCACTTAGCCCTGCCAGCAGCCCTTGAGGTGAAGGGTGACTTATCTAGGCCGCAGGGGCAGGAGGCTGGGGAGTCGGGTCCCCTACAGGAGCCGATACCCCTCAGGCCGGAGCGGGCGGAAGTGAGGCAGAGCTCTGGCCCACTGGCCCCACAGCCGGGGCTCCCCGCTCCTGCCCCTGAGCTTCCAGCTTCTACTGTGTTTACGGGGGGGGCTGCCCTCTCGGCTGCCTCCTAGAGGAAACAAGGAGCACACGTTGGAGGGCAGACAAGATGGAAGCTTCAAGGGACAGAGAGCTTTGGGGACAGTTGGGATCTGAAACCTCTCACGCAGCACAAGATGCTCCCCAGACTAAGTGGAGCCTGAAGCCTGGTTTCTGGCTACTCAGCCCCCAGCCCCACCCTCTACCCCCCTGCTCAGCGCTCATTCCAGCCACCTTCCGCTCACCGCCAAGCCTGGCAACTTAAGGCTCAGGTCACATCTCTACCCCAAAGCCCTCACGCCCCTCTCCATAATGGGCCAAGTCAAGGCCACTGTCCCCTGCCTTCACTGACTTCCTACTGCCGCTGCAAGCTGTTTCCCCACTGCCCCCCTTCCCTTCCTGCTGTGCCTTCCCCGGAGGCGGAGGCGGCTGTGTTGTGAGAGCCCTCCCAAACGGAACTGAACAAGATAGGATGGTGAGGGCAGACACTGGCTGCTCCATCTTCCCCCCCTGCCAGGCAGAGAAGATTCATTCTGGCCTGGGATTAAGTTTCCCTTTGGAGCTTTGTCATTCGGGCCCATCAGCCCAAAACGAATGTTCCAATAAGAAACAGTAATAAGGCGGAGATGGGTAGGGGCCTTTATGGACTGTAACGTACTGGCCTGGGGCGGGGGGGGGGACAGGGCACGAGAAGGGGAGAAACGCAGGGACACAGAGGAGGGAGGGCCTGTGTGCCTGGGGCAGGGACATCCTGTTTTCCTCACGTTTACTCTTGTAAGGTCCCAGGTGAGGTCATTATCACCTTGATATCACACATAGGGAAACAGCTCAGCATAAGGCCGGCTTGCCACGTAGCTCTGAGGGGGCAGATACTGAAGCAAACTCCATGGTCTGTCCCAGAGGTCATGCTCTTTCTGGGAAGTCACGCTGCAGTAGAGGGAGGCCAAGGAGTGTCCTGAGGGTCCCAGAGAATCCTCCTCAACACACAGGCTCCCTGCCCCCTGCTGCCCCCTGCAGACAGGTCCCGGGCACAGCAAATGTCTCTGAAGGGCTGTTCCTGACAGTCTTATTGCATTTAACTGCTAGGGGAAATACTTGCAATAAAACTGATTTCCCATAATCATAATGCAATTAAAATTTTTATTCTGAGCTTTGCACCTGCTGTCATGGCAACCATTATGCTCGGCAGCATTACCGCAGTGTTCAGTGTCTGTGGGACCCCCCCCACCCCACGCTGTATCCTTAAGACACATTACCAGCACTGATCCCCAGCAACGCTGGGAACCATCGTTCCTCATATCGGACCGGAAAGGATAAAGCCCACCCAGAAGGCCCAGAGATGGCCCACTGTCCTCCTCTGAAAGCGGTCTTTGGTCTTCTGTGCAGGTGGGATGCTGGCTTGAGGGGACAGTGGAAGGGACTGAGGACACAGGAGGCACCTCCGTGCATTGAGCCTCGCCTGCATGCTGGCGTCCAGGAGGAGCTGGAAGCCAGCCTGGCAGAGGGGGCAGCAGGTCGGCCTCCTGGGGGCGGCTGGAATCTGGGTTCTACGATCCAAATGGCAGGTGACGGGCCAGGGCTCGGTGCTGCACGAGCCACACCCTTCAGTCAGATCCCAGCCCCTCGGCCTAATGGGAGAGGCTAACCTCCGGAAGCATGTTTCCTGGGTGGTGCAATGGGGGGGATGAGTGCCCACCAGCCAGGGGTTTGGGGATGAGGGAGAGAGAGCAATGGCGTGCTAAGCACAGGGTTGGTACCCAAATAGTAAAGGCTTACCAAATGTTAGTGGTGTGATTTGAAAATGTGGGCATAATATCCAATGACCAAGATGATTACCAGGAGTGACTGAAACACGGTGGAAAGTGTCTGACACACAGAGTAAGCGCCCACTACAGGATGGCTATGGCCATCGGCTATCGTGATGAGCGGGGCCCGGCGTGGATGTGCCTTCCTACATACGCTGCAGCTGGAGGGGGGACAGGCTAGATGGCTGGGAAGAACTGGGGAGCCTGGGCCGGTCGTTTGGAGGGAGTCTGAATTCATGGGGAGTGCTGATGAAGGGAACGTGGTCAGATGGTACACAGGCACCAATGGGGCCGGGGCGGGGGGGGGGGGGGCAGACGCACAGGCCCTGCCCCAGCTCAGTCAGTACTGCCGCATGACTGTGGCACCCAGTCCTCTTCCCTGGGCCTCAGGTTGGGTCGCTGGCAGACACATCCTCCACGCAGGCCCTGGGCTGGGGACTGCCACCACTCTGGCAGGGGAGTCAGGCAAGGTCGCAGACGGGGGCCGTGGGGTGTGATCAGTGCCGGGACTGGTGGGGGGCACCCTGGGGAGGTGGGGGCTGTGGTGAGAGCCCCTCACAGCAGTGGTGTCTGGATGGATTCTGGCGTTGTGGGTGGGTGGAGCAGGAAGGGGATATCTCGGGGAAACAAGCTCCTGTTTACTGGAAAGCCCCACACTTCTCATCTTCTGGGCCTCTGGACTTGTCTCCTGTTTCTGGGAAACGGGACCTTTGGGAGGACTAGGGTGGATGGGGAAGGTCCCCAAGTAGACACCCAGATCTGCTCACGCTACCCTGCCTGTCCCAAGCGGGGCCCCCCCCCCCCCCCCCCCCCCGGCGGCCCCCCCCGGGGGCCCCCCCCCCCCCCCCCCCCCCCCCCAGCATTGTCCTGGGCCCCTCTGTTCTGCAGCCCACCCTTACCCATGACCCTAGGGAACCAGAGACTCTCAAAATAAAGATCATGATTAAAACATAATCTAAAATTATAGTTCTTAAAGCAGTATTATATAGGCATGAGACCAGAGAGGTAAGTGAAAGTAAATAAAAAACAACAACAACAACCAGGAACAGATCTAAACACATTAAAAAAAAAACAAAAACAAAACTAGTCTACTATAAAAGTGGCATCTCAAATTAGAGGGGGAGAATGGATTACTGAACAGAGAGTAGGGACCTGGGAAGCCATCTAAAAAAGAACAAAGATCACACTATACTCCCAAATAAACTTCCAAAAAGATAAAACAAATAAATGTTAAAAAAAAAATTAGAAACCCAGAAACCTATAATCACCAAATGATACCAACAGAGACATTTTTTTATCATCTTGGAGTGGGAAAGACTTTTCTTTCTTTCTTTTTTTTAAGTTTATTTAATTTTGAGAGGGCAGGGGAGAGAGAGAGACAGAGGGAGATGGGCAGACAGAGGAGAGAGAGAGACAGAGAATCTCAAGCAGTTTCTGCACTGTGAGTGCAGAGTCCGATGCAGGGCTCTCAGAGAGAAAGAGATCTCAGAGATCTCACAGAGAGAGAGAGAGAGAGAGAGAGAGAGAGAGAGAGATCATGACCCGAACTGAAATCAAGAGTCAGACGCGGGGCCTGGGTGGTGCAGTCGGTTAAGCGTCCGACTTCAGCCAGGTCACGATCTCGCGGTCCGTGAGTTCGAGCCCCGCGTCAGGCTCTGGGCTGATGGCTCAGAGCCTGGAGCCTGTTTCCGATTCTGTGTCTCCCTCTCTCTCTGCCCCTCCCCCGTTCATGCTCTGTCTCTCTCTGTCCCAAAAATAAATAAATGTTAAAAAAAAAAAAAAAAGAGACGCTTAACTGACTGAGCCACCCAGCTGTCCCTAGGGAAAGACTTTCCTAAGTCGGACACAAAATCCAGGAGACATAAAAGAGATGACAGATTCACATCCGGAAAAGTAAAAAAATTCCTCTGGCAAAAACACAAGCCCAATCGAAAGATGAATTAGGAAGAATCGTCTGCAGTTCACTGGCCAAAGGGCTAATTTTCTGAATCTAGAAAGAGCTCCTACAAACTACTACGCAAAAAGCACATCCCACAGCAAAAAGGGCAAAAGAGACGAAGAGCCAGTTTATGAAAAAGGAAACGCAAATGACTCAAGCTTGGGGAAGATGCTGAGTCTAAGTCATCACAAGGGAAATGCGGATTAAAGCTACACCGAGGCTCATCCTCACCCATCACGTTGGCCGAAGTCAAGAAATCTGTGAACACTTGATGGCGAGCGTGCTCTCTAAGCACAGAGGCATGGGTTGGTGGGCCGTGGCAAGGAGGCAGTTTGGCAGGAGCTAGTGAAAGTGGGTGCTCTTTACCTCGCACCTCCCCGCCCGGGGCGCTGCCGCATTGTGCCGCGTGCACTGGGACATCGGGCGGGCCCACCAGCCTCGGGAACCAGGGATGAGACAGCGGGGCAGGAGCAAGGGATGGACGCGATGGGAATGTTCTCAATGCACCGAAGGGCAAAGAGCTCCCATTTTGTCAGGGCGCAGAGGTAGCAGGCCGGTACTTGTGTCCAGAGAAGGAAACGAAGAAACCAGATGTGTATTTATAGGTACTTAAAATATCGCTGGAAGGATAGGAGGGAGATTAACATTGCCTACTTTTTAGTACCTTTTTAATTTTGAACACATCCATATAGGAGATGGTCAAAAGTTGGTTAAAACAAAAAAGAATAAGGATTCTTTAGAGTCCTAGAAACAGAATAGAACTCGAGCCCCTACTTGAATACTCCTGGCCCCCGGGAACTCCCTCGCTCCAGATGCCGTGGCTCCAGCTATGGATCAGCTCTGCCTGGAAAGACCTTCCTCGTGCTGAGGCCTCCCGGGAGGGGACAGAGAGGAGAGGAAGGCAGGACTGGCACCCAGGAGCTGGCACTGGTGCAGATGATGGGCTCGGGTCCTCGCAGCCCCGGGTACTGGTCTGCAACCCCGGCTGGCTGAGTGCCTCCGGAGGCCTCTCCACTAGCATCAGCAAGTGTGACCTGGCCTGTTGAGAACCAGGCACGAGCCCAAGGAGGTAACCACGGTGGGTGCCAGCCCCACCCGGGGTGCCAGCTGGTGCAGCTCTTTCAAGTCGGCTGCCCAGCAGAGAGAAGAAAGTGCTTCAAGAGGGGACTTCAGAAGCCCAGAGGACACCTCAGGATACAGTGACAAGCAGGAGGAAGCAGGGAGGGCTGCTGGCTGGTCTTCACTCCTCTCAGACTTCAGTCCCCGGGATCTGACTCCCCCAGCACCTGACCTCGGAGGCCCCTGGATGCCCACTGGCACCTGCGACTCCACACAGCCCAGCTGGATTTGCCCTGTCCCCCTTCTAGCAGGAAGTGAGCCCCTGCCCCTGTCACTCCTCACCCATCTCGTGGGCTCATGGTTACTTCTGGACATTTCTGTCCCTTCCTAAATGGCATGCTCACTCCGAGCCAGGCTCTGGGGAGAAAGAGGTGCCCAGCCTCCTGCCAAGGCCCAGGCATCCCAGGAAGGAGGGGCTCTCCTGATTGGCTTTGTACCACCCCATGCCCACTGGGGCCTCGAGAAGGGGCAAGCGTGGGCCACATACATTCAGCACCATGCATGCAATAAATGCTCAGAGCGCTGAGGCTCAGAATGTGTGGAGCCTCCCCACTTTGGGCCCAGCCCTGAGTGGGGCACTGGGGACACAGAGATGGGCAAAGCCAATCTGGCCTGCAAGGAGCTCCCAGACTGGGGTGGGCCAGGGTGGGGGAGCGAGGCAGAAATGGACAGCACAGAGGCTCAGGACTATGGCAAGGGAGCCTGCCAGGGCTGGGGGAATCTGAGCAGCCTGTAGGTGGGGGAAGCAAACTAAGGAAGGAGTCCAAAGGAGAGAGAAAGGGAGGGCAAGAGGGAAGAGGTAGAGGAGAGGAGAGGTAGCCATGCTGGCAGGGCCTGGGATGTCTCCTGCAGCAGAAGCCGAGGGTGGCTGTCCCAAGCCAGCAGTTGGGAGGTGTTAGCAGGACCCAAGTCATACAGGGCTGTAGTGGGGGAGCTGGGATCACCCCGGGAGCAAGGGGGAGAGCGGTGGGAAGGGCTTTGAGTTGGGAATAACATCACCAGGTTTACAATGAGCTCACCGATGAAGAGGAGAGGGGGCCAGGGCCGTGACCTGCGTTGGGCAAGCAGCAGCTACAGAGCTAGATTCTTATTAAGTGGGAGACCCTGGGCAAGTTCTCTAACCTCTTCGTACCTCAGTTTGCCCAACTGCAAAATGGGAAGATATTAGTACCTACCGCACAGGGCTACCGGTGAGGGTTAAATGAGTTAATATAGGCTAGACGATGAGAACAGTGCCAGGTGTATGGTGAGCACTCCCTTAGCCACTGGAACGGCTGTCGTCATGATGCAGAGGAAGGATGGCATGTCCGAGCTCTTCCTCCGGGGCTGCGGCCTCCCTGCCCCTCCCCCACCCCCCAGGGAGGCAGCCCTTACCTTGTGCAGCCAGTGTAGGTTCATCTGCTGCCCCACGGCGATGTGACATAGTGCCAGGACCTGAAGAGGGGGCCCACGAGGTGACGGTCGGGCACCGTGTGTGACCCAAAGGTTTCTGCTAGCTCCCCAGACACCCTTCTGCCCACTGCTGCTCTGGACCTTGGTCAGAGCAGTCAACAAACCCTCCCCGTAGGCGATGGGAGTGCCCAGCCCGGCCTAAGCCTGGCCTCCTCCCCGGTTATTCTAGGCCGCTAGGCTCCTCCTCCTCTACAGTTTCTCCCTCCGCAGGTCACTGGGCCCTGCTGCGCTTGGGCTGCCCAGTTAATGTTTTGAGAGTTCAGGGCCCCAGGATTCTGAAGCAGACTTGAGCCTAGTCCCCAGGGAGCTCCCAGTCTAGCATGGGGATCGACCTGAGTCTGAGGGAGTAGAGAATTGGTAGCAAGAACCAAGGCAGAAGTTTCTGGAAGAGACAGTCTGCAGTGGACCCTAACAGCAAGATGGCCCTCGTCACTGGGTCAGGAGGAAAACATTCCAGGATGGGGCAAAAGATGACCTCCCACCTTGGAGGAAGCCGAGCCCCAGAGGGGCAGCAGACTAGGAGGACCTGGGAAAAGCCAGCTTCCCTTTTTAGGCCAGGGTGGTCCTCCATCGGCCCATGTAAGCCAAGTCTCCCACCCCCTGGGAGCAGGGCCACCTGCCCTCTGAGACGCCCCACGTACCAGGAGGCCCGCGATGTAGGTGAAGGCAGCAGCTGTGGTCATGAGGATGGGCACAGACCAGTCGCTCCAGTAGCCCATGCGGTTGTAGAGGTACCTGCCGGGAGGAGAAGGGGTCAGACCTGCACCAGGGAACCAGGAGGTTCCCTTGGGACAGCAGGCTGTCAGCTCTCACACAGCCAGGCTCAGTGACCAGGCCTTGGACCAGTCAGTAATGATGTCACGGTTCCCGTGCTCACCGGTCAGGCTTGTCCAGGGCTCACAGGGGACACCTGGGCATGCCAAGAAGCATAAAGAAAACAGTTCCCCATAATTCTACTGCCCAGAAGTAACCGCTGCCGAGACTTTGCAGACCTTTCTTCTGCTGGGTTTCCCTGCCAGGCTTATATATTTGTAAAGCAGCAAAGCCAGGACCCTGTCACATCTAGCATATGGTCAATTTGGGCTTTGGAGGGAGGTGCACTGGGTTCAAATCCCCACTCTGCCTCTCACTGGCTTGCAGGACCCCGTGGAGGTGACAGGCTTCCCCGATTCTAAGATGCCATCGATTGTGACATGCGTCTCAATTTCGATGCTAGAGTGTGAAAATGTGGGGTCTTAGGGTTGATACGACATAATACCTGACTTATCTCAGCCTTAGTTTTCTCATTTACAGGATGGAGATAACAAAGTGCCCTTCACAGGGTTTCCTGAGGATGAAGTGAGGCAAGGCACGTGATAAGTAATCAATTCTCTTCTTGTTATTAACACAAGAATTTACTGAGGTCAGTAAAAATCCTGAAGAAATTTGATTTTTTGACAGCCCTGTGGTCTGTTGAATTAATGTACCATACGTAGCCAACTTCCTACTGATGAAAACAGTTTCTAATTATTCACTCTTATAAATTAACACAAAAAAGAAAATGTTGCACATAGCTTTCTGTATTATTAACTATTTTCTTAGGATAGACTCCTGCGAATAGAATTATAGAGCCAAAGGCAATGGACTTTAAGTCTCCTGATAGATACTGCTTAGTTGCTCTCCAGAAAGACTGAGCCATCCAGATCCTCCCTGTACAACTGAGGAAACTGAGGCTCAGAGAAGGCAGCAATTTACTCAAGGTGGTCAGAGACTCTGAGACGGCACCAGGCAGTTTCAGGCCTACTGCCATCTCGGGCATGGGCAGGGGTGATGGGAAGGGACACTAGGACACTATGGGGCACCCTGGCCCTCATCTTCAGATTGCAGGGAGAAATCTACTGCTTAGAAGATCACTGAATGCACCCTCCTACAGGTGGAGAAACTGAGGCCCAAAGAAGGGCGGGACTCGCTTCTTAGGAACTGGTCCTGAAAGATGTTTTAGTTCCACTTGTCTCCCACTTTTGGCAGGGAGCCCTCCTGGACAGCAACAGCCCACGTGGCCCCTCCCTGGGTGGGCCAGCCCTGACCACCTGCTTCTCGCTCGCAACCCCTCGCTGCGTGAACTATCCCCAGAGGCTGTCGGGACTAGGAGGGCGGGGCCAGGGTCTCCTGAACCCCAGCACTGACTCCAAGAAACCGAGGTGACAGTGACAGGCTGATGGAGCTACAGGCCTTCAGGCCATCCCTAAGTCGCAGGCAGGCCTTCCCCCTGCAGACTCCCCAGCAGGGTAGGCACCCATCCTCTGCGTGAGCTGCCCAGTGCCAGGACGCTCAGTCTCTGGGCAGACTGAGGTAGTTCTTGGACAGCGTGATACAGTCAGCCATGCTCAAGTCCCTGTCCTACATCTGCCTGCACCTCGCTGTGTGACTGTGAAAAGTCTACTTAACCTCTCTGAACTCCAGTCTCCTCAGACTGTCCTCAATATATGTTTTGGCACTAAGTGGTTTTGTGGTTGTGGGTGAGTCCTGCCCTCTCTGGGCCTTAGTTTCCCCATCTGTACACGATGCGGGGGGACCTGAGGATCTCCCAGGCAGCAGACCTTCAGCAGAAGTGTCCAATGACTGCAGTGGAGGGCCAGCAGGGAATGTTCCCATTTACGCACAACAGTGCCGGCGCTTTGGATACCTGTGAGGATGAATAATTGATTTATGGCATTTAATAAAGGCCAGAGGGCACCTCTGGGACTCAAGCTCATCTTTCTGGGCTGTAGGGGGACAGCGGCACATCCTTTATTGTGCTCATTAATAACAGAGGCACAGCCTTGTGCCATGCAGAGGGGAGTGGATGCCCAGACTCCATTAATGGAGTCTTAGGATCATCCCAGAATCCTAGAACCACAGCCTGTCAGAAGCCCAGAGTCCTAGAAATCCCCAATTCTAACATCATGGCCACCTTCCAGCTGGAGATCCGGCCTCCTGGGAAGCAGCCCTGAGGGTGACATGGAGCTCTAAGCCCTCCCATGGCCATCATCTCGTTTCATCCTCAGAAAGACCTGATGAGATTGGAATTATCCCATTTTATGGGAGAGGAAACTGAGCCTGAGAGGCTCACCTTAGTGTGCTCATGGTCACACTGAACTGAGCTGAACTTCTAACCAGAAGGAAAAGACAGCACTGGATAGGGAGAGAGGAGGCCTGGCTTCCAAGCCCCAACTCTGCTCCTAAGCGGCTATGTGATCTTGGGCCTCAGTTTCCACACTTGTCAATGGAGGAGTCTCCATTAGAACCCAGGGAACTTACCCCGATCCCATGCCTTTCACTGTCTGGCAAAGGCAGGCAACGGAGGCGGGTGAAGAAGAAACAGGTACCCTTGCATACCCAGGTCCCAGCCTCAGACAGCCCTGCCCTTGGACCTGAGGCTGGTGCCCATAAAGGACCCTGAACTGTCCCAGAACCATAGCATCTGCCAGCGCTGCCCAAAGTCCTGCTCAGGGACTGAGGAGGCCTGCGGTCTGGGGTCACCTCCTCTGCTGAGGCCCTGGTCTTTCTGGGCCTTGGGGTTCTTGCCTACAAAGAGGTTCAGGGGCCCCGGACCCTGGCTGAGCCCTGCCCATCTTATGTTCCTGTTTTCCATGAGAGCAGCACCAGGAAGGAGTTCCCTGTTCCTCCCGGCTGGTCTCAGCTCCTGCCCAGCCTTTGTTCTTTCCAGAGGACCCTGCTCCCCAAAAGCCACACGGAGAGCCCTGAGGGCCAGCCTGGGAGAGAGGCTCCAACCCAAGCCCCGCAGTTCCAGCCCGGGGCCCAGGCCCCCATGTCCCCTGCTTACCCCACACCCACTCACCAGTTGAATTCATCGTAGTCATTGTGGACTTCCCACCAGAAGTAGAGCCAGGTGAGTGTGAGGCCAAAGGTGAAGGTGAGGAGCAGGAACCAGAGGCGTTCCCACTGGAAGAACAGAGCGGGGAAAGGGGTCAGGTGAGGTCAGGGGCTGGATCCTGGGGCCACCTCCCATCTAGAATGTTCTTCCTGCTCTCACTTTATAGCCAAACCTGCCAGGCAGGGATTACTGGCCTCTTCATACTGGTGGGGACCCTGAGGCTCAGAGGGGGAAGCGACCTGCCCAACACCACAGAGCTCAAAGTCACAAAATGGTAGGGGGCTAGGAGTGGGGTCAGGGATCCACCCCCTTGGGCTGAGGCCTTTCCAGTGTGCACCGTTCTCCCCATATTGGCGATGGCTCCCAGGAGCAAAGGCCGTGTCTGCCCTAAGCCTTTTTACTGGCATGGTCATCTGCAGTCTGTGGGGCCACATCGCTTACCTCCTTCCCTTCTCGCACACACCTACAGTGTAGGTATTCTTTCCCATACCTGCCCCATGCTACTGATAAATACACTGAGGCCCGGAGAGGTGAAGCGACTTGTCCTAGTCACACAGCAAGTGAGTGGAGCATTAAAGACCAGTGTCCCAGTCTCTGGCCTCGAAGTGTAGCCTTCTGCCACCCGTACCAGGCACCGGCCCCTCGGGGCTGGGCCACGTAGCCCCTCTGTCTCCAGCAGGGAGGGGGGTGGGGGCCCCCGACACTGCTGCTTCCAGAGAGGTCCGCAGGCACTTCCGGCTGGGCCCTCAGGTTTATCCCTGCTTTCGTCTGTCGCCTTATCTCAGAAGCACAGCAAGCTGGGAACATCCTGCTCTCTGGGAAACCGCTGAGATCATCAGAATGAACAAACAGCGTTTGAGGGGAAGTCAGCATAGAAGAGAACAAAGACCACCCCCACCTTGAGGGGTTGCAGGGCTTGGGCAGCCTGGGTATCTCTTGCCTGACCGTTGCCCAGAAGGCTTGTGGGCTCCCTGCAGCTCCCTTAGGCTTCTTTGATCCTTCCAGCCCAGAGCCATGGCTCAAACCTCAGCATAGCCTCTTGATGGCTCCTCACTGCGTAGCCAAGCAGGGGAGCCCCTCTGGGGGTGTTCTCTCCACCTCTCTGCCTTCATCCCCTTCCCCAATCAATTCCCTCACCCCGGAAGAGCCATCCCTCCTGGTTTATTTGTCTCACATTCCCATTCACCTTTCAAGTCAGCTCAAATGTCACCTCCTCTGTGAAGTCTTCCTGGACTTCACCTCTGCCGCCCAGCCCACGGTGCTGCCACAGCCTCAGTGCCCCCGACTTTAAACTCACGCCCTGTGCACCGTGATCGGCTCACGTGACTGTGTCTCGCAAGCGACTGCAGGTTCTGCAAGGACACTCCCTTAGCATTTATGACTGCAGGCAGGGACGCAAGTACAAGAGGAGAGAGAAAGTTCACTCACTGCCCGGGACACCTCCATCCTGTGCCATCAAGAAGACACCACAGTGGAGCAGCTATGCACACAGTGTCTGGAGCTTACAAGCCATTTAGCCTCAGGCATCACAAGCTGACATAACCCTTCTGTGCCTCAGTGTATTCCCATGTGACGTGAGGACAATACTAGTACTTCCACCACGGGGTTGACGTAAGCATTAAATGAGATAATACAAGCCAAGTGCTCGGAGCCAGGACTGGCAAGCAGTCCGTGCTCTGGTAGCACGGCTTCAGGCATGCTCTGCCACGCCCAGCACGCAGGACAGGCCCTCAAACCCCGATGAAGGTCCACACTGAGCACCCACTCCGTGCCTAGCCCTGGGCAGGAGGGTCTGAGCTTGGGTGACAGTGAAAGCAGCCTCCTCCGCTCGCTGTCATGTACAGAGGCAGGCAGCCTTGCTTAGCCCCGCTTTGTACATAAGCAGAGAGGCGGAGGTGAAACCATCTTTCCAGCAGCTGGCGGTGGGTGGTTTCTTAGAGACCGGACCACCCGTGTCTGTCCCACCTGGACAGAGAATGGCACGAGCCCCAGCCCTGGGCCCGTGAGGTGCAGCCTTGCTCAGGAATGGAGAAACCCCAGATAGGAGCAGGGTGAGCCATGTGCCTTTCTGGAGCACTGGAACCCAAGAATGGCTGGGACTGTCTGGGGGAGCAGAGAAGGGCTGTAGCTCAACCTCGGGGCTGAGGGCTGGGGGGTGCCCCGCCTGAGCCAGCAACCCCAGCCCGGCTGGCCTAGCATCGCCCGGGTCTCGGCTTTCTCCGAGTCCCTCTTGCTGCCTCCAATTCTCATTTGGTCACAAGTAAGAATTCATTCGCCCCTACTTCCTGTAGAGCATAGCTGGCTGCTTCCAGACCAGCTTAAACATAGGTCCTCGAAGCCTGATCCTTCTCTGGTCATGTCATGCCCCAGCCTGAGAATATCACTGGCTTCAGCCCTCACCTCTGCCTTCACACAGGCACTTTACAGGCCACGCTCTGAACTGCCCACAGACCCTCAACAGGCTTCTTCAAGCCCCGTACCTCTGCACAAGCCATACCCTCCATTTAGAAGGCAACCCCTCTCTGGTTCATGGGGCGGCGCTCCTCCTCCCTGAGGCCTTCCCTCTCCCATCAGGTCAATCTCCCGTCCACAGAGCTTCCATAGCCCTGACCCCATGTCTGTTCCAGCATAGACCCTGTAGTTCTAGAATTGTCTTTATATGTCAGTTACCTCTGTTATACTGTAAGCACCTTCGAGATCTAGGTGATCTTCCTATTCCCGGGGTGGGGTGGGAACTTAAGAAGAATTTGATAATGATAGGTGAGAAAAGACGCTTTCTCTTACTCTGCCACGAAGATGCCCACCCAGGAGACATTTCACCGGGGGCTTACCATCCCGCCCCCGCAGAGGGGCCCACGGTCTTCTGCGGACCCTCGGCTGGCAGCAGTGAATGGCCATCTGTCCACAGAGATCCCTCCACTTCGGCAGGGGCAAGCTGCTGCACCTCTGGCCACTAGACAGGGTTCTGAGAGGGGCCTGGGTGAGGGGTGAGCCTCAGCCTATGATGGGTCCTGTCCCAGGCAAGCAGCCTGGAATTCAATAGCTGGTGGGACCAGGGGGCTAGCTGTAGGGACAGTGGCAGGTTAGAAAAGCTGCTACACGTGCTGGGGGATGTCCTACGGTGAGTTATGATGCATAACCGAGGGGCAATTCTGACAGGTTTGCTGGGAATACCACAGGCGTTGGGGGACCCACAGCAGACGGGCCCTGTGCACTAAGGGCCACTGTCCCCACTTGACCAGATCCTGAGGGTGGGGCAGGAAAGACTGGGTGAGAATGAGGGGCTCCCCTGCCCCAGCCCTGGACACCAGGTAAGATTAGAGCCGGCAGGTGGATGAGACACTGAGGGCACAGCAGATACGGGGGCAAGGCCGTGGCATTAAGGAATAAGGAACCCCACCATCAGAACTGGCATGAGCTGGGGTCGGGGGCCACCTGGAGATGAAAATCCTGGGAGCTAGAAGCTGGTGGCCCCATGGCCACAGGGAGCCTGTAGACGGGGATGAAGAGACCCGACCCCAGCAGGGAAGCGGCAGGTCACTGTAAGAACAATCAGAGGAAAAACCTGGATGGGGGGGCTGGAAGAAAGGGGAGGGACAGGCCAGGAACTGGCAGAGGATGTGGCTCCATCAACAAAAAGGCTGCAAATGGCATTAAGGGTCCTTGTCAGGGCCACTACAGGAGAAAGGCCTGGGCCTGCTCCCAGGCGGTACGGGCGCTGAGGTCACTGCCAGCTGGGAGGGACGGTGGACCCACCGGCCCTCCATCACCTCTCAGTCCGCCCAGGGCCTGGGACTCTCTCTTTGTGGGGTTTTATCTCCATCCGAGAGCAAATGAGGAAAACCCCCAAGCCTCAGAGAAGGGCCAGCACACTCAGCTGAGCGAGCTGTGGACCTCATCACTAAGAAGTGGCACTCACGTCATGGTTACCATCAGTACACATATTTGCCATGATTGTTTTCCAGTACATGCTGGGCATGAGTCCTGGAGAAGGGGAGACTTTTGCTCATTTGCACAAAGGCTCAGTATGGATGCATAGGGGGGAGTCAGAGGTTGAGGAACATACCCGAGGTCACCAAGTGGGGGAGGATAGATGTGGGATTGAACTCGGTATCCTGACAGACGCCCCCATGAGAGCCAGCCCTGCGCAGTTCTCCCCAAAACCCGCCCTTGCCGTCTGGGACCCAGGATGGTAGTCCCAGGCCCAGCCTGGCCCCCTGCGATTCTCGCTCCTCTCTCTCGGGGCTCTACCCCAGGCCAAACCTCCTTCTCCTTCAGGAAACACCCGCATCCCTCCAGGCCTTGAAGCCCTCCTTTCCCTGAGTACTTCTGCACAGAGTCGTGGTGCCCGCCAATTTGACCCTCAATCACATTCTGAAATGTGGAGATGAAAATCACCTGGGCTCAGGAGGCAGATGGACCGGCCTCTGCCTCTTGGGCAAGTTAACTCCTCTGAGCCTCAGTTTCCTCGCCTGTAAAACAGGGAGAATAACCCCCTACCTTGGAGGATTGCTATTAAATGAGGTGATATGTATCAAGTGGCATACAGTAGGCACATAATAAGGGACGGTTCCCTGGGCTGTGGACTCCTTCAGGGCAGGGATGGCTGAGATACGTCCGCATACCCTGGGCTCACATCCTGCAGAGCGCAAGATGATGCTCAGACATGGTGTGAAGGCGTGAACCTGACTGTGACGCGGGGAGGCTTCAGGTCCCCCAGTGGACGGGGCCATCATCCAACCCAGACGTATCCTCTGGCTGAGGGACCAGGAGAAGGAGCTCCTGTGATACCCAGCCTCCTTCCGTTCAGAGCCTTGTAGCCACCTGAGCGGGACAAGGGTCAGGGAGCTCCTGAGCTGGCTGGGCAGCAGCAGGCACAGGGAGAGGCTGAGAGCAGCTGGGGAGGGGCACAGGCCCGGCCGCGAGCTGCGGGGGCCGCTCCATCCCTCTGCCGGGAGCTGGGGGTGATGGAGAGGCGGGGAGACCCAGCCCCAGAGGCCAGGGCATTCAGCCCCGCGCCCCCTGCCTCATCTCCTCCTGTTCTTGTCCCCACCCTCCAGAAGACGGGTCCCTCCATCCCGCGCCAGGCGACACTGTGCCAATTTCCCAGACGCCACCGCTCCTCCTCACCGCCTCCTGTGGTCGTGGAGTCGTCTCCGGTCCCTCTTCGTCTCCGTCCCGCCCACCCCAGAGCCTTCTGCATTCAGAGAAAAACGTGCTGAAAGAGCTTATGAGCAGCGGGGGCTCGCACAGTCGCCAAGCCTGGCTGCCGCACAAAGCCAGCCCTCCGCAGGAAACGCCCGCACAGGCCCGGCTGTGACAGCGTGTTGTACCACTCGCCTGGGGGCCCGGCCCACCCCACACCTCCACCCCGGGCCAGGATGCACGCAGACACCGCTTCCCCTCCTGGGTACCCTGCCCTGGACCCCCAAACGGACCCCGGAGCCTGAATTCCGCATAGGCAGCAGGAGCCATCCGTCCTTGACACGGCCACAGACTTCAGATTCACAGGATGGCGGGGACAGCGCTGTTTCGCTAGACTCCTGTTCCCTGCCAGTCCCTGCCTCTGCAGCCCCCAGGGGAGGAGCCCACCCTGCTTCGGCTCCTTAGCTGCAGGGACGGGCGCTCTCCCTCTGGTGCTGCCTGCCTCTTCCTTCTAAGACAGCAGCCGGATAGAGGCAGGCTGCGTTTGGGAGCCCAGCAACACTGGCTTTGAACCCAAGACTGGCCGCCTCCTACTAAATGGGTGACCTTGGGGGAGACATTTATTTATCCTCTCGGGCACCAGCTTCCTGCTCTGTAAAATGGGGCCAGCAGGTCGGCATGCTGCAGAGACCAGCAGGACCTATAGTGAGTCCCTCCGTCCCTCCCTCAGGCGCCACTGACATCCTCGGCCGCCACCCTGAAGCTGGTTCTCGGATTCTACACACAACAAGTCCAGTAAAAGGGCAAGAAATTCTGGGGGTCACAGGACCAGGGCACTGCGGGGGGTGTAAACAAGAGTTGGATCTTAATTCTCAGCCCTCCTCCCCAGTAGCCGCATGCCATGGGCCGCTCAGGACCAAGCCTCAGCTTCCTCCTCCATTCACGGGGGTGACATCACCTCTACCTCACGGGAGGGCTGCCAGATATAGATGTAAGCTTTTGTAAGTCGCCAAATCCACGATGGTTCCTATAATTATCGTTTCGCATCTGACAGCCCTTTAATTATGTGAAGACAGTGATCAAGACGTTCCCCCCGCCCCCTGCCCTACACCCAATTTCTTCCGGCTGCTGAGGACAGCCAGCAGCTCACCTGCTCCCAGCCCAGGGTGGGTGTCACCGTTGGTGGGACGCAGAGGGCAGGCCAGCTCTGGAGGCTGCTGTCCTAGGAGCTGGCACAGATGAAGGAAGGAGACCCTGGCATAGCACCTGTCCCGTGCCCCCTCCCAGCCCCGCGTCGCTGGCTGTGGAGGACACAGCCCTGCGTGGGCTCTTCACAGAGTTGGGGCGAGGTGCCCCTAGGAGTCCTCCACATGCCCCAACTCCTCTCGTCCTCCCCGCAGCTCTGCAAAGCAGGTGGTATAGTTGGAGGAAAGCAGAGGTCAGCCAGGGGAAGTGGCTTGCCCAAGGCCACAAAGGGCAAATGTAATAGTGGAGCCAGAATTCACACCCAGGTCTGGGTGCCTTCAGCATCTCCAACTGTCCCAGAGCAACAATGAGCAAGACATGTAATTGTCCTTGTCTGACCAAGGAGGAAATTGGCTCAGAGGGGCCAGGCCTGGCCCAAGGTCACACAGTGAGTCATAGGCAGTGCCAGGCCAGGAACCCTGGAATTTCAGACTTAGACAAGAGTTCAGAGATCATCTTGCCTCATCCTCTACAGATCCAATTCAGAGATGGAGAAACAGACCGAAAGAAGGGGAAGAGCCTGGAAGCAAGGACACAAGATTAATAGATAGTAAATTAGTACAGAAAGGATACAGAATTCGACAGATGGAGTGGGGACATCTATTGGTAAAAAATTATACCCCTACCTCACACCCCATACCAAAGCAAATCCCAGCACCTCCCCTCCACACCCTTGCCACCTCTCTCTTCCAGTCATCCTAGATATATGTGCTGTGCCCTGCACAGGGAGATGAATGAGGCCTGGATTCCCCTCTGAGCAACCCCCACAGGTGACTGAGAAGCCAGCAGGCAATTCCCATCCTACGGCCAGTTACGGGAGGAGAGATGGTCTGGAGGGCTTCCCGGAGGAGGGGATGCATGCAGCAAAGCTGGAAGGAATGGGACTGCTGGGATGACAGGTTAGGGAGCCTGGACTGGGGCAGAGGGAGAGAGCAGAAGGTATAAAGGCACAGAGCTCAGCAGCTTTTGTTTGGGAGAACTGGCTTCCTTTGCTATGGGCATATAACAGCTCTATGTAGGAGTATTAACCTTCATATGTGCTGTATATTTTTTCTTTTTTTAATTTTTTAATATTTACTTATTTTTGAGAGAGAGAAAGAGACAGACAGAGCATGAGCTGGGGAGGGGCAGAGAGACACAGAATCCGAAGCAGGCTCCAAGCTCTGAGCTGTCAGCACAGAGCCTGACACAAGGCTCGAACTAATGAACTGTGAGATCATGACCTGAACTGAAGCTGGATGTTTAACCGGCTGAGCCACCCAGGCGCCCCTTTTTCTTTTTTTCAATGTCTTTTTTTTTTTTTTTTCAGGCGGCAGTGGGTGGGGTGGCGGGAGGCGTGGGCAGAGAAAGAGGGAGACAGAGGATCCAAAGCAGGGTCCACACTGTCAGCACAGAGCCTGATGTGGGGCTCGAACTCATGAGCCGTGAGATCATGCGCTGAGCCGAAGTCAGATGCTTAACCAACTGAGCCACCCAGGCGCTCCTATTGTGTATTTTTTCTTATTTCACCGTTTTACTTTAATTTGGTTTATTATGCTTTCTGCATAAAAATTTAAATTTTCACGTAGTCTAATCTACCCTTCTTTTCCTGTATAGGTTTTTGCCTTTGGAACCATGTTTAAGACAGGTAGCCCAAGAGTATATATTTGATTCACATTTTATAGTGGTAATTTCTTGGCTTTGCGGTTTACATTCAAACCTGTAATCCTCCCAGCTCTCTATATTCATCTGTCTACCGCTCCACACGGATGTATATATACGTGCACGGATAGAGGTTGGAAAGCCATTTCTCTCAAGCGTTAAGATTAGAATTCCATCTACTTTACATCTTTCCAAGTTGTTTGAATTTTCTCAACAAATATGCACTTCCTCAATAGAGAAAAGGAATTTAAAGATAGAAAAAAAATACATTTTAATCCATCTGGAATTTATTTTGGTTTGAGGTAAGAGGCAGAGATCTAATTTTATTTCCACCAAATGGATACTTCAGCTGTCTCTACACGGTTTGTGAAATCTGCCGTCATTTCCACGTTCGTTCACCACACAGAATATCCTCACATGCGTGCGCACTGCTTCTAGGCTTTCTAGTCTGCTCCACGGCAGCCCTTTCCCCGTGTGTGGGTGCTGCTGGGCACGGCTCCTTCCACAGGGCTGAGCCCTGCTCCCTGTGCCACCCCTGGGGTCCCCACTCTGCTTTAAGGTCCTAGAGTCCAGTGGGGCACCTGGGTGGCTGAGTCGGTTGAGCGTCTGTCTGACTTGGGCTCAGGTCATGATTTCACAGTTTGTGGGTCTGAGTCCCACGCTGGGCTCTGTGCTGACAGCTCAGAGCCTGGAGCCTGCTTTGGATTCTGTGTCTCCCTCTCTCTCTGCCCCTCCCCTGCTCACACTCTTGCTCTTTCTTTCTCAAAAATAAATAAACATTAAAAAAAAAAAAAAGTTTGCAGAGTTCAGCTGTGCCCTCAGCACCACACAGCCCTGCAAAGACTGGAGAGCTTGAGGGGTGCCTACCCACAGAGGGCCAGTCTGCCCTCCTGCAGGCTGGATCTCGGGCATGCCAGCTCCTCCTCCACTCATCAGCCTGTTTTCACCCTTGCCACATGCCAAATGGGGGGACTGATGCACCGGAAAAAGTCTGGGAAATGTCAGCTGGGAAGGGTGTGGGGAGCTCTGGGAGGGGAGAGGCAGGCAGGCCCTGGCAGGATTACTTTGGCCCTGACCCAGGAGATTTGGGGGAGGGGGTGGCCCGGGGAGGTTTGAGATGTATTACAGCATTAGGGCCAAGCAGGGAAAGGGATTAGAGTCCCCACCCCCAGCCAGCTCCTGACAGCCTAAGAGGCCGGATTTATTTTTCTGGGCTACAGAGAGCTGGGCAATTAGGCCTCTGTCTGCCCTTGCTTCTGCTGGGGTGCACTCAGAGCAGCTCATTAGGTAGTAGAATTAAACCAAGCCCAGCCTGGAACACCCCGCCTCTCCCCACCCACCCTAGGGGTTGCATCAGCCCATGGGGAGACAGGAGCAGAGGAGCTGGCGGGGGGGGGGGGGGACGGGGGGCTCAGGAGGGATCATCCCAGGCCCTCAGAGGGCCCTGCCAAGGCCACAGGGTGGTGGGTGGCTGCACTGCTGATGCTCCATCTCCTGTCCCACCCAGGCTCCCTAAGCAGACACTCAAGGCAGTCACGGAGCGTTAGCCGCTTCCCAGGGAGGGCCAGGCACCCTCGGCACCATTCAAGGAGGAGCTCGGTGGAGTACAGGGTTCCTGAAGGCCAGAGATGGCCTGGCTTTTTTGCAGCGATAAGTCCTCAGCTGTTTGTACCGCAACAAACCAGCGCTCTGCCAGACTCTCCTCTGTCTCTCATGGATGCAATAACATCATCTCCCGTTTTCTTATCGTCCTGTCAGCCCTGCAAGGCTTAAAGGATAACATGGGGTCTTATCCCCATTTTAGGAGTGGGAAAACTGGGGATCAGAGGGCGCCCCTCTGACCTGCTGGGCCCCTTTCAGCCAAAGTGCTGGAGAAGGGAACAGCCACCCCTTTGAAAGTTTATAGGGAGAACACACTTTCCCCAGGGTTGGGACGGCAGTCTCTCTTGCACCACACGCGATGTGCATTGGTACCCGTTGTCTAACTGGCCCTTGCGGCGTGAATCTGAACCTCCATCTAACCCGTAAGCAAGCTGAGGCCCAGAGAAGGTCTGGCCTTGCCTGAGGGTCGCACACTAAGTCACGATGTAGACAGGGCAGAGTTCAGGCCACAGCTCCCTGGCAGGGAATACCCAAGCACTTCTGGCTGACTCCAATCACACCCTGAAGCCCAGGGCAAAGGCTGCTTCATCCAGGGAGCCCAGCTTGACTCCCAGGTGGGATCCACTCCCCTGTCAAGGCCCACTTGGTGGCGACAGGACAGGGATGTGGGGAACCAGCTGGGACACTCTCCACCCCTGGGCTCCTGCCCACCGGCAGAGCCCAATCTGGCTCCGAGCGTGGCCTGGGAGGCCCTGCGAAGTCAGCGCCCTCATCTGCCAACCACAGCTGGGGGCACCGGAAGACAGCATGCACCTGTCCATACGTGTATGCTGGCCCTCTCCAGACACCCAATATCTGAGAACTCGTCAGCGGTCCTGCCTCTCCAGGCCCAGTCAGCAGGGTGGCAGGCACAGCCCCTAACTGGCTTGCTCACCATTCTTCAGGGCCCTGCCTCAACCATCCTCCCAGCCTGGCCCAGGCCCCTCCTCCGAGGCCCAGGCTCCACTCTCACAACACTGAGTCCCTTGGGAAACACAGAAAGTCACAGTCCGAAGGGGCAGCCCAGGCCTGAGGTGTTGTGGGAGCCCGAGGGAGGGAGGCCTGATTCTCTTTTTGTTCGAGGGGGGTAATTCTTAGAAGGGTAGGCGTTCGTGACGAGCCTTGAGATGTAAAAGAGAGAAGGGACATTCCAAGTGAGGGGACAGCCTGAGCAAAAGCAGGATGCTATGAAGGGGTGAGGTTCCCCTGGGAGGGGTAAGGGGTGGGGGGTGGAGGTCTGATGAACATCCCCCAGTGGGGTCTTCTTGTATGGCTGCAGGGGCTCCTGTCGTAGGAAGTAGGTCTTGGGGGAAGAGAGACTTAGCTGTCTGTGTCCCACCTGCACTGTGCTCTTCCTGGACTCTACAGAGACCACTCTCCCCTCCCACCTGCCCCTGGACACAGCACCATTTCCATCCCTGGAATGGCCTCATCCGGCTAGGCTAGAAATCAGGGGATGGTGGGAGGCATCATAAAGGACTCCCTCAATCTCTTCCACAGCCAGTCTGTTGATTATAGCTTCCAAGTGTCTCTAGAATTCCTCCCTTTGCACGGAACGGCATACCCCTCCCTGGGGTATGCAAAGCGGCCTCCACCTCTCTCTCTCTCTCTAGTTCCCTGCTCTCCCCACCTCCACCCCAGGCCCCTCGGCGCATCCTCCACAATTTAACCAAACTGGTCCTCGCACAGCCTGAATCTGACTGGGCTGCCTCCACCCAGGAGGGGGAACAGGCTCCCTGGCACAGCCTCAGGCCCAGGCCATGTGGCCACCACCTTCCCTCCTCACGCGGAGCCACATTGAGGCCAGATTGCTTTCGGTTCCCAAACACAAGAAACTCCAGTACACAAGGAAGCTCTGGTCCGCATGGCTCCCCGTGCCTTGAACACTTCCCCAGCCGGCGAGACAGGACTAACTCCCAGACATCAGGTCAGGCCAGCTCTCCTGCCTGGGGTTTTCCTGGGCCTCAGCAGGGATCATCCTGGGTGGCCTGGGTATGTTGGATCTTGTATGCTCCCCCACCAGCCTGGGAGCCCTTCAAGGGAGGGGGGGAGCCGGGTCAGGTACCCCTCCCTGACCCCAGGGCCCAGAGCAAGTATCGGGACGGACGGGTGTGTTGATTAAATAAGTAATTAGTGCATCCCAGACAAGACTGTGGGTGTGGAACAGTCTGGACTGGGGATGCAAGCAGGGGGCAATGTAGGCTGTGCCTTCAACCCCCGTGGCTTGAATAAACCACTCATTCTTCCTGGAGCCTCCTCTGTGAGACAGAGGGGCCAAATGAGCTTTTTAAAAAACAGCCCTCAAAAGGCAAATGTGCTATAGAAACACGAGAGAGGTGACAGTCGCTGTCTGTCTTGGGCTGGGAAGTTCCTTCAGGTGTCTGACCTATATGCCTCTTGCTACAGAGAAGCTGGTTTTGACACTATGCTGCCTCCCACAGACACACAGTCTTCAGGGGGGCCCTGGGGGACAGCCTGAGAACTGTCTTCTGTCCTAGCAAGTCCTTAATTGGCGGCATTAGAGTAATGAGTCACAGACAACAACCAATTAATTATCCCCAGTTATAAAAAGGTTCACTTCCCCTTCCTAGCTGTCGAGTGAGCCGGCCTCCTGCTGCCAGGCTCCTCCACTCCCTAGGGGCTGGGGGCAGAATAGGTCATTTCACCTCTCCGGTCCTCAGTTTCCTGCTTCCTTATTTGTCCAGTGTGTGTCCTGGGGGTGGGGGACAGTACGAGCAAAAGGATCGGAGGAGGTGGGAATGCGTCAGGCTGGGGGGACAGGAAGGATAGGCTGGTGGGGCAGGAAGGAGGCTGCCAGCTGGGACCCAGAGGAGGGGGCTCCTCCCGGCTCCCCAGGATCCACTCCTGTACTGCAGGGCCAGCTCTTGATCCCAGAGCCACGGAAGGCTCCAGGTCTGGCATTCAAGCCACTCCCATTCTTGCCCCGCACACTCCTGGTCTCACGATCTTCTTCCTCCTCCCCAGGCAACTTCCCAAGTGATCCTCCAGGCCCTGCTTTCTTCCCCTTCTTGCACGTTTTCATTTAATCTCCTACTCCAACCATGCGTGCCCCCCCCCCGCCCCCCACCCCCCTCCTCTTCCTGAGGCTCCTGTTGCAAATCTACCGTGGACTCTCTCCAGTGTGATGTGTGATGCGGCTTTAAGCCTTGAGTTCTCCATCAGCATGACAGTTAACTGCCCCACAGGGGCGACCTAACAAATCAACAGGGCAATGCAGGTAAGCTCTGGGATCCCAGCATACAATAGGTATCCAATAAATGTTAACTGTTACTCTCATGCTTTATTTCCCAGGCTGAGCAAGATCATGAGTGAAATGCTTCTGCGACTCACCCCCAGTCTGTCACCCCATTTCACAGATGAGGACCAGAGAGGTCTGGCTTCACAGAAGAACTTGAGCCAGGGCTTGTCTGAGTTGGGAAAGGCCGGGGGAGGCTCCCCCAAGGGGACTTGAGGGGCGGCAGCACCTGGGCAGAGTGGGGCCCCCAAAGTCTGAGGGGAAGTTGGGGATGAGAAGAGGCACAGGCCCAAAGTTGGAGCCCCCACGCCTTTTGGAGGCCCTGACAGTGCTCTTTCCCCCCAACCTGTGCTTCCAGAGCTCACCCCAGGGCCTGTTCATTCAGCAAAACTTAGGGAGTTTGCTCCACCAGCTCTGATGCCATCACTACTCCCCTCACTGTGTCAGGCTAGAGGGCCCAGCCCCCCCCGGGGACATCACAGGCCTCGCCCTCGGTCCTCACCCAGCCATCTAAGGAGGGACTGGGGAGAAAGAACAAGGGGGAAAGAGAGAAAAAGGGTGAGCAGGCTGAGGCTGGAACCCGGGGAAGTGGGCGGGGAAGCGGAATGAGGTGAGTGACAGGGAAGGGGGAGTCTCCGTGGTTCCTGGGTCGCCTGAGGTGAGCTCAGCCCTTCCTGTGGAGGCCCGGAGGCTCTGACACCCAGAGCTGTGGCAAAACCCTCTCCAGGCCAAGCTGGCTTGTGGCCCCTGCAGCCCCTACTGCCTTTGTGCCATACCTGGCACCCCAGATCTTGGCATCTGTGGAGCCGGCACCACTTGGGCTCTGAGTCAGTCCAGAACTGGCCTCAGCTCACCACTTCCTCCACCCCAGGGCCCCGTGCTGGTCACAGCCAAGCCCGGTCACTTCCTGACTCTGAAGCCTGGGATGGGCCTGCCCTGGGCGCACTGAGGGGTGTGGGATGTCCTGGGAGCCACGCCTTCCTCCAGCGGCTACTCTGACAGCCAAGGGGCTTGCCGCTGGGGAGCCCAGCCATCCTCCTCCCTCAGCTTCCGCTGTCTTCCCACCCAGAGCTGTTGGACCTACGCTGCCCGGGGCCAGCTCCCAACTCTGCCCCTCACTGGCATCCCTGGCTTCTGCTTCCCCATGTGAAATGGTGGCCGCGACATCTAGCTCGAGGGCTCGTTGGGAGGAACGAGTAGCCGTGTGTCAGCGCTCAGCACCGCTCCTGGCACAGACACCCAGATGCCAGCTGCCTGCCAAGCTGCTGCCTTTCCCGACACGGGGAGGCCCTGCTGCCTGCCCCGAGTCCCTGGGGAGAACGCAGCTCAGAGCAGATCACAGTGGAAAAGGAATTCTCAAGTCTTGACCCAACCCCTGTTCCATTTCACAGATGGAGAGGCCGAGGCCCTGGAGTCGGGAATGACTTAACGACTAGTCACAGCCAGCACTGTGCCCGTCCCTTGGTGCCATTAGTGCCACCGGCAGCTCCCTCAGTGGGGATGTTATTGCACAGGTGAGAAAGCCCGGAGTCAACCGGGTACAATTTTGTGCAATTTGGTACAACTGGGCGCTCTTTGGACTTAAGCCTGCCTGACTTCCGATCTCATGGCCCACATCACTGTTGGGGAGATCCCACAAACACGTAAGAGGGAAAGGCTGTCCCAGGCAGGGCCGAGGGTAGACTGAGGCTGCCACCCCAGCACTGCAGGGACCTGCCCTGGGGCCTTGGGCAGGCCCCTCCCTCTTCCTTGCCTCAGCTTAGCATGTGGCCTCCTCTGGGCTGGGAGTGGCAATACATCAGGCCATGTGGCACCTGCTTCTTACCATTTGGGAGTCATGAACCCAGGCTCCTGACTCAGGCTAGTGCTCTGTCGGTCACCAGCACAGGCAGAGAAGGAGGTCAGGATGGTGGACGGGCTTCCCCATCCTCCCCATCCAGAGAGCCTGGTGATACTTGGCCTCTGACCTCAGCTGACCACCCACACCTTTGGCCTATTTCAAGGCTGGCTGAATTTGGAGGCTGGCTTCTTTGTTCCGACAAACAGGAGAGAGGAGGAAAGCTATTTACCGGGCAGCAAACCTGTTAGATAAACTCCTTTGACCTCCCTCTCTTCCCTCCTGAAGGAGTTGGGTTCCTTCAGAGAAGAAACTAGATCCATGGGCTGACAGAGACCCAGGGACGGAAGCGTGGCTCGGCTCTGGGTCTGGCCTGGGGTGCCGGCCATTGAAGGAGGCTTTCTTTATCTGGCTGGGCACCTGCTGCCAGCTCCGACAGGCCTGTGGCTCAGGTGACAGAGTCCTGGTGCCAGGCCATGGCCCTGCCAGCTCCCAAGCTCCAGGAGGGCCTGGCACCACCTCCTCACCCTTCCCTCCAACCACTCACCTGCTTGCCGGCCTGTCTGGATCTGCCAGGAAGCTGAAAACTTCTGTTCACCTTGGGGTGAGCCCTTCCTCTTGGAGTGTCCCTCCTGGAGCGTCCCTCTCTGCCAAGACCTCAGGAGCAGCCCAGGTCCCGTGTGTCAGAGGAGAGCTCACCAGCCTCATCTATGACAGGGTGGCCTACTTCCTTTCCCACCTGGTCACGTAGATTTAGGAGTGACCACGGGCCCATTTTATAGAAGGAGACACTGAAACCCAGAGGGGCATTGACCTGTCCAGAGCCACACAGCAGAGTGATGGAGCTGAGACGCTTCCCCCAGGCCCTGGGGCTCCCTAGTCCTCTGACCCCATCCCAGCCTGGCTCACCGGTGTGGTGTCATCGTGGGATCTCTGGTAGCGCTTCCAGCGGCAGCCGTAGATGCCCGTGAGGCAGGAGAGGCACAGCTGTGGCTCATAGTACTGCAGGGGCTGGTGTCTCACCATGCTCTTGCGTGCGGCCCTGGCGCCCGGCCCTCAGGCACCCATGAGGCCCCTGGCCGGTCCTGCAGGAGGAAGCACAGGGGTGTGAGGCAGGGGAGGTGCAGGCAGCCAGCCCCAGCCCCAGCAGAAGGTGCCAGTCCCGCACAGGGCCCCGCGGTAAGGCCCACACCCTTGCCGGCTCCCCGGCAGTCTCCTGCCCCTCACCCCCGACCCGATCCCCCCCAGCCACACCTGCTCTGTCCCTGCTGCTGCTTCCTGTGCCGGGATTGCTTTTCCCTTAGAGCTCCACGGGGCTCCCTCCTCTCCTCAGGTCTTTGCTCAAATGTTCTCTTCTCAACCAGACTTTCCCAGGCCACCTCCTGTCAAACTGCAACCCCTTCCCATCCTCCCTCAGCCGTTCTCAGCTTTATTTTCTCAATCGTGTCCCCCAATGTATTTTATTTGAAATACAGCAGGCACTGGGTGAACACTTTGCCCCTCAGGTGGCAGGGCCTACGTCCCAAACCCATTTGATAACTGGACAAGCTGAGGCTCGGAGAAAGGACGGGACGGCGCCTGGCGTGCAGTCTGATACCTGGCTGCGGTCAAGCTGGGAAACTGCTCTGGTGCCCCCAAAGTGTTCGCTCCTTTGGGCTCGGGGGGCTGCCCGCTCAGGGAGTTCTGCCCGTGGTGGGTGGAACAATGAATGGTGGCCTGTGGGTCGAGTTGCTGCCATCAGGGCAACTGCCCGACCCTGCCTGGCGCCCAGGAGACACCTGTGGGGGGGGGGGGGGGTTCGGCCTCTTGAGGCCAGCAAGGGCCAAATGTGGTCAAGTGGCCGCCGGCCTGGGCCCCTCACACGCCCCGATGTCAAACATCATCTGATCCTTATCACCACTGTCATTATCATTCCGTTGACCGACGAGGGTCCTGGGGCCCAGAGCAGCCAAATAATTTACCCAAGGAGTCAGGATGCAACCCCCCATCTGTGGGACTCTAGAAACTCGAAGCCACATGTTATGTGTCGGGTCCTATCCTAGGTCCTGGAGACAATGTGAACAGGACAGGCACACCGATGCCCTCAGGGCCCCCGTAGGACCCATGAGAGGCAAAGTCAGTCATTTATTCTGCATTAACTCTTATAGCAGCCCTATGAGATCAAACTCACAAGCCAAAAATTTCACCCTTTATTCTTAAAAAATTTTTTTCAACGTTTATTTATTTTTGGGAGACAGAGTGTGCAAGCAGGGGAGGGGCAGAGAGAGGGGGCGGGGAGAGAACCCCAAGCAGGCTCCATACTCAGTGTGGACAGTGTGGAGCCTGATGCAGGGCTCAATCTCATGAACCATGAGAGATCATGACCTAAGCTGAAATCAAGAGTTGGATGCTTAACCGACTGAGCCACCCAGGCGCCCCTCCGTGTTTAACCTTTGAAAATGGCCAAAAGCTGCTTTGCAAGAACAACAAAGCAGCCGCAGCATTTGACATTCCCCACGTATTATCATTATCACCCCCATTCTACAGATGAGAAATCTGAAGCACAGAAAGGTTTAGCCATTTGCCAAAGGTCACACAGCAGAGCCAGTCAGTCTGGCTCCAAGGGGCCTTGCTCTAGGCCCAGGGTTGGCAAATTGTAACTCATGTAACTCAATCCAACCAGCCACCTATTTTTATATAACCCACAAGCTAAGAATGGTTTTTCTATATTTTCACAGTTTGGGGGAACAAATGAAAACAAGAATATTTTGTGACACATGAAAATTATACGAGACTCAGATTTCCGTGTCCATAAATAAAGTTTTATTGGATGCAGCCTCAATCATTTGCTTATGTATTGTCTATGGCTTCCGTAACTATAACTGCAGAGGTGGGTGATTGTAAGAGAGCCTGAATGGCCAACAAAGACTAGAATACATACTGCCCAGCCCTTTTACGGGGGCAGTTTGCTGACCTCAACCCCTGGGCCGGCTATAATGGCTCAGGAGCTGGTATTTTGGAGAGAGTAAGGGGGACCTGTGGGCACTTAACATTGTGCATGGTGGCAGGGGGAGGGGGAGCGACGGGGCATGCTTCCTGGAGGCAGCACTGAGCTGAGGCCTAAGTGCCCAGGGGCTGCTCCAGAGGGGCGGTCGGTCTGGGCTTCAGGCCTACCCACAGCTTCCACCTCGGTGGCACTCAGGGCCTCGACCTACCCCTGCTCCCCTGCCCCACCCGACCAAATGCTAACCTCAGCACAAGGATTATAGCCTCTGGTCTGTTAGGAGGGGGGAGATGCATTAGGGCCTTGCTGGGAATATTGACTGACCAGGAGCCTCCTAATTGCTGGGAATTGTCTGGCATAGCCTCTGTGCCCGTGGCTCCCCGGGGAGGTATGTGGAATAGGATGCAGCTGCTGAGGGCTCTCTGAGCCAAGCTGAGCCCAGGGCTTAGGGAACAGTGTGCAGTGGGGTGCTGTTGTAGTCTGGTGACTTAGGTCCTGTGGGGTTGTAGAGCGGGAGGGGCAGTTGGGGGAGAAGGCTCTCAGCTTTACTTCATTCCACTCTAGAAGGAGCATACAAATGTATTCCCACATTCGCAGCCTTCCAGAGGGGGTAGAAGGCCAGATCTTACCCCAAGAGTAGGGCCTCTGCTGGTCAGATCCATCACATCTGTCCCCACCTTTGCTCTGTGGCTGGGGCCTCTAGGGTTCTTCCCTGAGCCTTGGTTTCTGAATCTGTAAAATGGGGTAACAGCCTTTGCCTTGACACCCATAGGAGAGCAGACTGGGGGGCGGGTGCCGAGAGGGCACATCACTGCAGTGACTGAGGTGTAGCAGGTGGGCTTTCTGTGAACAGGAGCGCACGCCCAGGTCCCCCTGCTCTCACAAGCCTTTCCCAGGACTCCTGGAGCCTGGGACTGAGTCCCACATGTCCTCTGCCCTGCCCCCCCACCCCCAAATGAGCATTATAAGGCACCAGGAATGGAAATTGCACTTCAAATCAGGAAAGCAGAACCGCCTGCCCTAGGGCCTCAGCCCAGGGCTCAGCTGATTGTGGCTCTTGGAATCATCTCCCCCCTTCCCCCTGCTTGATGAATTTTCACACCATTCATAACTCTAGGGGCATCTTGGGGAGGCAAACCTCTTCTCTCTCCTCTGCATATTCTCCTGGGGCCTTTTGTCCCTTCCCACGGCTTCAGTTACTAGGTGTGACAAAGCCCACCTGGTGGCTGTGTCCTGATTGAGACAGCCAGAAGCAACTGCCTGTCCCCGGTGAGTCACCCAGGCCCTGCAGACCCAGCACAGGCCACACTGACCTCTTCAACCTGCTTTTTTTTTTTTTTTTTTAATTTTTTTAAATGTTTATTTATTTTGAGAGAGAGAGAGGGGGGGGCAGAGAGAGGAAGACACAGAATCCGAAGCAGGCTCCAGGCTCCGAGCTGTCAGCACAGAGCCTGACACGGGGCCCGAACCCGTGAAACGCGAGATCACGACCTGAGCAGCAGCCCAATGCCCAACTAAGTGAGCCACCCAGGCACCCCAAGGCTTTTTATTTTTTTTATTTTTTAATGTTTATTTATTTTTGAGAGAGAGAGACAGAGTGTGAGTGGGGGAGGGCAGAGAGAGAGGGAGACCCAGAATGTGAAGCAGGCTCCAGGCTCTGAGTTGTCAGCACAGAGCCCGATGCAGGGCTCAGACTCATGGTCCGTGAGATCATGACCTGAGCCAAAGCTGGATGCTTAACCAGCTGAGCCACCCAGGCACCCTGCCCCCCCTCCCACCTCCCCACTCCCCAACCTGCTTCTAACATCCCTCACAGCCTCTTCTCACCATCCCCTTGGCCTGGCTCAGGTCTCATCTCTCCCCTAGGTAGGAAATCCTCTGGCCTCCCTCCGGGGATCACACCCCACCAACCCAAGCCCTCACCTGTGACCAGAGCAAGCTCTTGAACAAATGGTTTCTGATTTCTCTAGCCTTATCCTCCAGAACTTGCTGTCCCTTCAGCTGACTAATACCTACCCATCCTTCAAGTCTCAGCTCAGACATTATCTCCTCCAGGGAGCCTCCCCTGAGATCCAGGTTGGTTAGAGGGTTTCCCAGCTTCCCATAGCCCTCAGTCTTCCCCAGACATCTTGCATGAGCACCATTGATGGGCCTGTCTCCCCCATGGGATGGCTTGAATTATTCCCACATCCCCAGGGACCAGCCATAAAAGGAGGAGGCACTGAGGGCTTCCCGGAAGGTACTTCTGAGGAGGCCCAGAAGTCTTGCTAACAGAGACGTGCTGCTCAGACACTGAGCACTCAAGCAAGCTCCCAGAAACCAGACTCTCCCCAGCCTCCCCTGCCACTTCCTTTTCCCACCAGGGCTAATGGTATTACTTAGGATGGATCGATTTCTCCAAGCCACCTCCAGGACTGCCGGTATCAGCCAAGTTTCCAAGAAATCCCTAGCAGGGAGCTCCTCCTAGCCCTGGGATAAGAGAAAGCCCTCGCTTCTGAGCCTGATGTTCAAGGGCGCCCCTCAGTCCAAAGTTCTGTTTTCTGCCTGAATTCCTGGCCCCTGCCCTGAACTTTCATAGCCTCCTGTTTTACACAGGGGAGGGTCTTCAAGGGGTCAGACCCGGGATGGAGTAAGCACCTGCTACAGAGCAGGATATTGGCACTGTTAGGATCCTCTCCCACCCTGACATCCTGGGCACGGACCTGACCCTCCTTCCTGCTTCTACCTCACACGACCATCCTCACCGCCCTGAACGGCGCTGGCTGTAGCCCCCCAAGCCTGTTTCTTTCCTGAGAGTGGAAAGAATTTCAGGCCAGATGTCAGTGCCCAGGTTCCAGCCCGGTCTTCAACGGACTTGCCGTGTAACCTTGGACAGGTCACTAGCTCTCTCTGAGCCTTACTGTAACCACCCGAGAAACAGGGACTAGATGGAGTGACACAAAAAAGTACCCAAGGCTGCAAAAAAAAGGAATCAAACATAGATAACATGTTACAACATGAATAAATCTCGAAAACATAATGCAAAGTGAAAGAAGCCAGTTATTACAGAAAGTGACAGGGATTGTACCAAAGTAGAGCTCGACAGCCTTCTTTTACAGTCTAGAAATACTGGCCCCAGGGTGAACAGATGAACAAACCGTGATCCACCCAGACAATGGAAGAGTACTCTGTGTTAGAGCGAAATGTGCCATCAAGCCACACGAGCACCCGAAGAGACTTCAAAAGCCTATCATTAAGTGACGGAAGCCTGAAAAGGCTCCAGACTATATGATTCCAGCTCTGTGACATGCTGGTAAAGATAAAACCATGGGAGCGGTAGAGAGATCAGCGGGTGTCAGGGGTGGGGGGCAGGAGAAGAGCAGAAGATTTCTAGGGCAATGAAACTGTTCTATAGGACACCACAGTGACGGACACATGTCACCATACCTTTGTCAAACCCCACAGAATGCACCACACCAAGAGCGAGCCCTAGCGTAACTATGACTTTAGGTAACACCGTGTCAACATTGTCTCCCACGGTAACACATGCGCCACCCTAATATAGGATGGTGACAATAAGGGCCACTGTGAGGTGGGGAGGGAGAGTATGGTAGCAGCTCTCTTTCCTTTGGATCGATTCTTCTGTAAACTTAGATACCTCCAAAAAAAGAAAAAAGCCTAGGGGCACCTGGGTGGTTCAGTTAGGTAAGCATCAGACCCTTGATTTTGGCTCAGGTCATGATCTCACAGTTCACGAGTTCAAGCCGCACGTCCGGCTCCATGCTGACAGTGGGGAGCCTGCTTGGGATTCTCTCTCTCTCCTCTCTCTCTGCCCTTCCCCTGCGTGCATGTGCTCGCTCTCATGTGCACTCGCTATCTCTCTCTGTCTCTCAAAATAAACAAACTTAAAAAAAAAACCCCAAAGTATATTCATTAAATATATATGGATTCAACTTCGATATCTCTATCAGTGGATTGATCAACAGACAGATAGGCAGGCTGGAGAGATTAAGTGATTCACCCAAGACCAAACAGCTGACTGGGGAGAAGGGAGGATTTGAACCCAGGACTGCTGAGTCCTTCCATGGCACCAGCCTCAGAGGGAAGGTCTGCCCACATTCCTGCTGCCTTCCATGGCTGTACCGGCCACAACGCCTGTGTCGCTGCAAAATGCATATCAAAGGGCCAAGCCCAATTATTTGGTTGGCACTCGGGGAGCAGGGGCATGAACAGCACCAAGAACCCAGGGGGAGGAAAAAGGAAACCCCTGACAAGTGTAGGGCTGGAGGAGGAGGAGACCTGACCTTCTCCAGGAGCCTGCCAGGGCCCCAGGGAGGGAGGCAGAGCACGGGTGTGGACAAGGAGAAGTCCCCACTTCTTGTCGGCCATGGCTGGCCTCACGGCCCTCAACCCCAGCTCAGCCTTGGGTGACCTCCGTAAGCCTCTGGCCTCAGCTTTCCTATCTGTATCATGGGATACATGCCACCAGATGGTCCTCAAGGGCCTTTCTGGCACACCCCCCAAAACCTTTTAACCTCCTGTTCTGTCTTCATCACCAGGAGGAAAGCAGAGATGGGGCTGCACACGGAGGAGGGAAGGACAAGCCCCACAGTCCTCGTCCAGTATGAGGGGAAGAACCCCTTCCCTTCCCAGGACTAATGCTGGGAGCCCTGAGCCTGCCCCTGCCTAGAACAGTCAAGATGAGGTTGAGAGCTGCAGGAAGGCCTGAGACAAGGTTAGAGGCCTAGTCATCCTGAGCCCCAGGCCAGGGCTCTGCCCCTGCCCAGGTGCCTTCACCATCTTTGACAGAGACCAAGGTACAGCAATGACCCCAACATTCCCTTGGAGTAAAACCCAAGGCATAAAAGGCACAGGGCTATGAGGACTCCTCCCCATAGTGCTCAGGAAACATGGCCTTGAAGGTAGACCAGGACCTCCCTGGGGTTCCTCCTCACTGCCTTGTCATCCCCTGCTTCCAGTGCAGGTGTGCCCGTGAAACAGACTTAGCTCTGGGCCCCTCTGCCTATCTTCAAGGCCTGGAAAACTCCTCTTGGTCTCAACTCAGCAGCCCCTCCTCCGGGAAACTTTCCCTGCCTGGGTCAGGGTCTCTTCTGGGTCCCATAACTCCTGTGCCTCCGCGGTTCCCAGCACAGATCACTGAAGGCTGGCTTCTTGGAGAAGGTGGATCGAAGCGGAATTCAGAAATAAGGAAGGATTTGTGGCACAAAGTGGGGGAAGCAGGGGCTCTAGGTAGGGGACGGCACAAGGAAAGCCTGGTGACAGGGAGGCATGAGCAGGGCCTCTCTCAGAGCTGAGGGCACCCCCAGGTCCCAGCCAGCAGGTGAAGCCCATGTGGGTTCCATGATGGTGAGGCTGTTGCCAAAAGGAGACTCCTCATCCTCTGGGAGCCCAGGAGCAGCAGGGCACCTCCAGGAGGCTCACCAAACAAGCAAACCCAAACCCACGAGACAAATCCTTGGCCCCAGGGCTGGGGCTGGCAGTGGGGGGACAGGGCTGATAATGGGATCAGCCAATCCCAGACCCTACCCCACTGCCCTGAGGCACAGCTTTCGGCAGTTGGCTTCTGAGGAGTGCTCCCACAGTTACCACCTTCCTGTCCCTGAGCCTCGTCAGATGGCCAGAATGGAGAGATCTGGCTGCCACCATCTCACTGTGTGGCCTTGGGCAAGTCAGTCCACTTCTGTGGGCCTCACGGAAAGCTCTAGATTTAACGAAACCAACAGAGAAGGTAGCCAGATGTAGGGAAGGAAGGAAGTCTGTCGAGGAGGCAGCTGCCAGTGGGGAGAGGCTGGGAGAGGTGCCAGGAGGGAGGCCTCGGAGGTGAAAAGACGAGGCAGGCCAGCAGCCCCAGTCCCCCGTCATGCCTGCTGGTTCTTTGGGGAACAGCTGCTCAGTGGCCAAGGCCAGGGCTCTGCAGGAGCCCTCAAAAGATCAATCAGGCCATAATTAGGGTTGTTATTAATCTCTTTCCACAATGGTGCCAGGCAGCCTGTTTATCCAACACTTCCGTGCCAGGAGACCTCTGATTTCGCTTCCCCTCTGAGCAGGCCAAGCTGGACTATATTCCAGGCAGACTTGCTCCCAACCCTGGCGGTGGCTTCCCTAGTTCTTCCGCCCCTTTTGCCCCCCGCCCCCCCTGCAGAAAGTTCTCCCTGCTCCTCCCTTGGGAAGGGATGGCTTCCTTGGAACGGTGGCCTCTGGGAGGACTTATTCCCTACCTAAAGCTCTTGAGGTCACTCAGTGAATGTTTAAGCCTCTGCTCGGTACCAGGCACTGCTGGGAGCCAAGCAGGATTCACAGAGAATCGGACACGAACCTTCCTTTCAAGGAGACAACCACACTGCAGCAACAGCAGCTGGGATTACGGCCACGTGCAGTGTTTTCTAGTGCCCAGGAGCCTCCATGCATATCGGCTCATGGAAGCATCTGGCTGATTCCAGAGGTAAGTACCAGATCCCCGTTTTGTGGGTGAGGAGGGGAGGCTAGCAGAGGTCAGGATAGGTCTCCTGAGCTGCGCCTGCCGTTGAGGCCCTAGGGGGACAGACCTGCATGTCTGAGGTATGTCTGGGGCTTCAGGCTGGACAGGAGCCAGGAATGGACCCTGCCCAGGGGACCTGGCTTCTCTTGGCCTAGGAAGGACCTCTCTTTCCCCAGCCAGGGGTCTGAGCGTGGGCTGAGTAGTCACCAAGAGTGTGACCTTGCCTTGCCTGGGATACAGAGCTTAGCATCTCAAAACTCAAAATCTCTCCTTACAGACTCTCTAAACCGGGGTCTCAGAATCACCTCACTCAAGACTCCTATGGTCAACGAGTCCTGGCGCAATCCAACAGGGATCTAAGAACTATCCTTGGATTTCAGGCTATCCAAGTCCTCAATGTCGCGGCACCAGGGAAGATCTGCAGTCATTCCATCCGGCCTCCCTTCCCAGGCAGAAATCCCCTGTACAGTTAGTTCCTAGGGGTGGTTCCCCAGCGGAGTGGCCTGTGTAGGCTTGCATCCCGCCCCCCCCCCCCCACAGCCCCCTCCCTCCCTGGAGGGCTGAGTGCTTCCGTCTTTAAGCTGCTGGGACCCCTATCACCCCCCTCCCCCACTGGCACTGACAGGTTCTCCCTGGAGCAGGCAGAGTGAGCAAATATTCTCAGGGTTTCTGGCAGGGCCTCAAGGGTCAGCCTGGGGGCCTGGTGGGGTTGGTTTTCACTATTCTCTCACCTCGGTTGACACCCCAGCCTCCCAGGAGCCCAGTGATTCAGTCACAGGGACCAGGCTGGCTTTTTCCGATGCCTCTCCCTGGGTCCCCGGGAAGGAGGAGCCACCCGAAAAGGAGGAAAAGGAGAAAGCTGAGTCTGGCAGAGACTTGCACTGAGCAAACTCGTCCCTGCCCGGTTTTTACCCCCGGAGGGAACAGAGAGCAATGATTTATTTTATTTATTTATGTAAAATAGCAGAGTTATCACACAAACAGGCTTCCCAAGCAGGCCCTCGGGGATGGGAAGAAAAGCAAGGCCTACCATTTAAGGAATCTTTCTCTGGCTTCCCTCCCCTTACACTTACCTGTCTAGCCTTACCTCCCCCTGCCCCTCCTCACACCATTCTGCTCCAAGCACACCACATTATCCGGCCTCCCCACCTCCACGCCTTTGCTCATGCTGGGCCCTCTGCCAGGAAAGCTCTCCCCACCACCCCAATTCAAATCCTATCCACCTTAACAAATGGACCCTGTGCAAAGCCTGGTCTGATTCCCGCCCCCCCCCCAAGCCCACTGCCTCCTCTCTTTGTGTCCCCGTCATCTGGCAGAGCTCTCGAGACATGATCACAGGCCTCTGTGCCCGGTAATTATCTGCTTCCGTAGCCGCCTTGCCCACCAGACTGAGAGCTTCCCCAGGCAGAGATTTTTAATCCGTTTGGCCAAGTTCTTCTGAAGACCCTGCACCGGGCGACGGGGACACAAGATACCCCAGGCCCCATCCCTGCTAGAGGAGTCACTTTGCAGGGGACCTGTGCCTCTGCACTGGGCCTGGCACCAAGCAGGCACCTGTTTATTTGTGAGTCAGAAAAGCTGCTTACACGTGCAGTGGAAGGAAAGGAGATCACAGCCTCTTAGACCATGCGACTGCAGAGCCACTTCCGAGCCCGATCCCAGTTCTGCTCCTGAATAATAATTAGCCTTTCCCAATTTACAGAAAAAAAAAAAGTTACTATAAAAAAAGTCTCCATTAAAGCATTTTCTCCCACAATTTTTGCTTAACCCCTTGACATCTGTTTGCACATATCTGTTCCGGGTCTGGTGTAAGGTGACCTCAGAATTGATTTCCTCACTGTCCCTTCATCTCTTCTCTGTGGTGTCCTGTGAAAAACAGAAGCCCCTCTACTTCTAGGCACGTCTGAGAACCTGGGGCCTAACCTCTTCTTCCCTCCTCTCAGATTTCTTGGTCTCCATCCGGTAACCAAAGAAAACTGGATTTACTAGAACGCTGAGGAAGAAAGTCACAGGAATTTGCTGGCCTGGCACACCTTGAAGGTTCATGCCAATTCCGTGATTCAAGACCTCTAATTCCACCATTTGCTCTTCATTCCTTTGGCTGAAGCATCACCTTCGCCAGGATTATCTTTGAAAATACAGATCTCCTCTGGGAATGGGAGCTCTTTCAACCCCCAAATTGGATGTCAAGGAAACTTCGTTTAATACGTGGTTCTAGAGGCAGTAAATCACAGGGATTGAGAATGTGCAAGGAGACTCAGTCTGCCTGGGTTTGAAACCCAGTCCTACCACCTACTAATTGGTAGGATACCACTATACCTCAGTCTCCTTATCCATAAAGCGGGGATAATAGCACCCACCTCATGGGCTGTTGAGGGGATTAAATGAGCTAATACATGTCAGGTGCTTAGACAAGTATCCAGTACACTGGAATAAGTTGTCTAAGAATACTCCAGTTCTTTACTCGCCCATCAAATGGGACAACAATCCCTGTCCCCCTTGATTGGCTTTTTTGTTCTTTGGTTTTTGTAAATTGCGAGGTGCTGTCTCCCTAGGAGAGGTAGATACTGTTTTAGAAGCCAGAGCACTGCTCTCTGTGGCTTGTCCCTACCTCCTTTCTCCCCCCCACCCCCCACCCTTCCTTTCTCTTTTCTTTACCTGGGAGAAGGTAGCAGCGGCTGTGAGCAGGGCTCTTGAGGATGTCCTGTCCACGGAGGTGGTGGTGTCACTTCCTTGGGACAGCTGAGGGGACAAGGGGACAAACCCAGTCAGATCACTCATCGGTCCACCCTACCTTCTCCTCTCCCACCGGACCCTTAGCCAGTCCCCATGCCGTGCCCACCCCATGCTGGGTGTGGGGCCCAGGGATGGCTCACGCCTTGTCCCTGCCCAGGGAAGCTGCTAAGCCGGCGGGTGGTCCAGCTATGGACCACCAGACACCCCACAAGCAATCCTACCTCCACACATGCTGCCCACAGACCAGCCCCAACCCCAAACACAGGACAACCAGTACCCTGAACCACTCTTGCCCGCTCCAGAACCCACGTACATGCAATCCAAGTTCCAGCCACTCTGGGGAGAAATTGGGGCTGCGTGTGGCTCCTGGGGGAGCAGAGGCCCTTTCGTGCTGCCCAGAGACCTGCTCCTCTGGAGGTAGCCGCCAAACCAGCTGCTCTTCTAATGCAGCCGATGGGGGAGGGCGGTGGGCTGGAGGCGGGATCTGGGGCACCGCAATTATGTGGCTAACTTCTGACTCATGTACTGGCTCCCCTACCACCAGCTCCTACAGCCGGTAGGGCAGCCCTCCTGCCCGGGAACTGGGAGGAGAGTTGGTTCCGACAGGCCTTGGAGAGAAATGGAGAAGGGACACAGCTCTGGGGCAGCACTGCAGGCTTGCAAGGGATGCTGCCGTGTTGCCCACCAGGGCAGAGCGAGGCTGGCAGGGCCGGGAGCTGGCCTGGCCTTCCCAGAGAGTTGTAGACAGAGCCAGGGCTGGGACCCGGGCCTCTTGGTGCCCTGCAGCCCCAGGAGAGGGGTGGCTCAAGCCCATGCCAACATGAGAACTCTCCAACCCGATCAGGCCCTGGAGCCACACCCCAGCAAGAAACACACAGCCAAGCTCGGCCTCAGACCGGAGGGGGACAGAACTGGACTCAGAGACAGCTTAGAGAGGACATCCGGCTACTGAGAGACCCCCGGGGCACCCTAACCCTGCCTCCCTCTACCTGCAGTCCCCAGGTTTCTCACCATGCTCTAAACGCACTGCACTTTACAGTTTACAAAACATACTTATTTCCTTTGCCTCCCATTCATTATGACCCTAAGTGATGGGTGGAATATAAACACTCTCAATAGAAACATTCTCAAACTCCAGTGTGCAAACAAATCACCTGGAGACCCTGTTAAAACAGTCCGACACAGTAGGTCTACAAGGGGGCCTGAGATCCTTCATTTCTGACCAGCTCCCAGGTGATGCTGGGGCTCAGGTCCAAGGACCACAGTTTGAGTAGCAAGCACATAGTGGTTAACAGCATGGGCACTGGGGTCAAACTGTCCACATCAGAATCTTGGTTCTTACTGTGTAACCTCGGGCAAGTTACTTAACCTCTCTGTGCCTCAATCTCCGTATTATAAAATAGTTACAATGACAGCAATAATAGTAAACCTGACTCACAGGGTTGATGTGGGGATTAAATTACGTAAAATGCTTGAAAGCGATTATTATTTCGAAATTTAAAATGAAGGCTCTGAGACGTGGGCGCAGCCAGCAAGGTAGCAGAGCCAGAATTCAACCCCAAATCTCTTCGCATAAATCCTGAGATACCAAGTTACCACAAAAGGTCACAGCCAGCGAGCCCTCCCCCAGGCATGGATATCGGGGCCCAGAGAAGGATAGGGAGTGACAAGTTCATGCGAAAGTTGGTGTCAGAAATTCAAGTTCATGACTCCCGGCCTCATGTTCTTTCCACTTAACTGTCCTTCTGCACTGAAGAGAAAGTGTCGCAAATTCTCCCTGAGGGCCCCGTCCCCGTCTCTGCTTCAGCGGCTACATAGGCAGTGGCTACCCTGGAAGCCAGATGTGGGAAGGGCGGGATGTGGAGGCTGCCCCCTTGCCCACCGTGGCCCGGGTTCAGGTCCCCCCGCTCCCTCAGAGTCCTGCCCACCAGGCCGGGTGAGAACCGTCTGACATCCTCCTTCCTGTTCCATCTCCTACCTCTAATCTGTGGCACTGCTTGGTCTCAGGGTCACCCAACTGGGGTCACAGGCAGAAGGTGACGTGGCCTGGGCCTATCTCCACCCCCACGCTGGCTTCCCAGCACGAGACCAGTGGGAGCCTGTGAGTCACTTGAAGGAAGTGTTTGGCCCCAAACAGGAAGTGGCTCTTCAAGCTGAAAAGGGCCCCGAGGCAGGTGGCTGGGTGGCAGAGCCCCAAAAGCCGATTGGGATACAGTAATACCTGTTCAGATTTTACCTGAAACTCAAACGTGGCGTCCATCCTCTACTGTGAAACCTGCCAGGGGCTTTCCTGCCGTGTGACCTTAGGTACACCAGTGCACTTCTCTGAGCCTTGATTCCCTCATCTGTAGGATCTGGGGCTGCATCACAAGACTGCCTATGGCCTGGCATTCCACAATGAAATGAAGGGTTGGAGGAAGTGAATACAGGTTTTAAATAAATGAGTAAACGCACACACGAGTGAAATGAATGAATGAACGCAGACACAGAGGTTTAGACACCAGCCATGGCACAAGTTCCATCATTTATCTCTCGTTAAACTGTACGATAGAGATCTCACTGATGAGATCTCATCCCATCCCCTGAATCACCCTTAGGCGCAGGGCAGAAAGGCCACTGCCCTGAGCCCCACACATCACAGACACATGCTCACAAACGAACGTAGTAGAGAACATACAGGAGCCCCCACCACAGGACATCCGTGGGACCCGGGAGCCTCATCCACTCCCCTAACACCACTCAGGTTCCGCTGAAACCCTTCTCCATTTCTTGGCGTGAAGAACAAAAGATGATTCTGTCCAGATAAAGGTCTGTGGGTTGCGTTGTTGAGGATGAGGGAGGGGGACACTAGGAGTGGTGGTGGAGGAGGGGACTAAGTAGCAGGAAACATTCCAGAGGCAAATTAAACTTGTCAAATCCTTTCAGACAGCGACTAGCCATAGCTTCTTGCATAACAAAGTGTCTTTCCCAGTAATGCTGAGCAACATTTTCTTTTTATTTGGCTTTTCTCCCTGTTCCAATCTGTGGTTCTAAAAGTACTCATGAATTAGTGCGGTATCCACAATAAATACACAAGGCAGCTGAAGAACATCTTTCAGCATCTAAGAATTCATATTACTCAAATTAATGTAACATGAAGTGTGATGCTAATCCTTCACACTGGCAACCACATGGACACCTGGGACCGTGAATAGGTTCACAGTTACAAATGTTCAAAAATGTGGATATTTCATCTCTAAATAATTTTACTTTAAAATCTGATATTCGTTGATCACAACGTATATAGTTTTTAAAAAAAATTTTTTTATTAACATCTATTTATTTTTTGAGAGTCAGAGAGAGACAGAGCATGAGCAGGGGAGGTGCAGAGAGAGGGAGACACAGAATCGGAAGCAGGCTCCAGGCTCTGAGCTGTCAGCAGAGAGCCCGACACGGGGCTTGAACCCACGAACCGTGAGATCACGACCCGAGCCGAAGTCAGTCGCCCAACCGACTGAGCCACCCAGGCGCCTCACAATGTATATAGTTTTAATATCCATAGATAATTTCAAGGAATGAAAACAAGTTTTGAGGATGTAAGTTCTCCTTTCTTTACATTTACTTTAATTTACGTTTTTGGGGGCGCCTGGGTGGTACAGTCGGTTAGGCGTCCGACTTCAGCTCAGGTCACGATCTCGCGGTCCGGGAGTTCGAGCCCCGCGTCAGGCTCTGGGCTGATGGCTCAGAGCCTGGAGCCTGTTTCCGATTCTGTGTCTGCCTCTCTCTCTGCCCCTCCCCTGTTCATGCTCTGTCTCTCTCTGTCCCAAAAATAAACAAACGTTAAAAAAAAATTTACGTTTTTTTTTTTTTTTAATTTTTTTTTTCAACGTTTATTTATTTTTGGGACAGAGAGAGACAGAGCATGAACAGGGGAGGGGCAGAGAGAGAGGGAGACACAGAATCGGAAACAGGCTCCAGGCTCTGAGCCATCAGCCCAGAGCCTGACGCGGGGCTCGAACTCCCGGACCGCGAGATCGTGACCTGGCTGAAGTTGGACGCCCAACCGACTGCGCCACCCAGGCGCCCCCCAAAAAATTTACGTTTTTGATGGAAATATATTCTATACACTTGAAATATAATCGCATATTATTTTTGATCCTTCAGATGATTACCGTCAATATCCAATTTTTAAATGATGTGAAAATCTTGATTACAACAACTACAGTGATCTTGTAAAAATGAAGACAATATATTTTACAAAATAAGTAGCAATGCATCCGAACATCACCAACAAAGCCCCCGGATGTGTACTAATAACTACATTCAGTCTCCTTTGCTATTCAGTCACTCTCAGTTGTATAAAACCTTTATGTGTATATTTCAATTTGTATTATGAAGATATATCTGTCAAGAAGAGAAAATCAAATTATTTCATTGAGCAGTTTCTGAGTTGTGGTATCACCTTCAAATATCTGACAAAGTATATGGGCCTCCATTTGCATTGCCCCCCCCCCCCCCCACCAGGCCCAGCAAACTCTGCCCTGGGCCTGCCTGTCTACTCCCTGCCCACCAGCTCTCACTTCTGTGGGGCCCAGGCCACCTGCCCTGGTCACTTCACCTGAGCATCTGCCGGGCTGCCAGCCAGCCCTGCCTTCCCTGGAGTCTGCCTTTTAGAAAGCGCTGTACCCATGAAAGGTCCTCATGCTTAGATGTGGGCCTTATTTCTAGAGCCGACTGGGGTTCCTTCAAGGACAGTGACCGTGACTTGACTAGCATCTCCCTCAGACCTGCTGCTCCTTAAAGTCCCTTACCTTCCAGCACCATCTGGGAAGGGACCTGGCCCAGGGGGCCTAGAAGTGTCTGGCAGCCCCCTGGCCATCAGGCTGAGCGGATGGACCCAGTGACCTCTGGTCCCCACAACTGGTTTTCTCCTTTGCACCCCTTCTCAGTCCACCTCTACCCATGCCCGCCTTCGGCTCACTTACTCCGCGCCTACTGGTCACACTGATCCCCTTGGACTAAAGCCACCAGAATGCACACTCCTGAGAAACCTCCACGTTTCCGGCCCACCACCCTTCCTAGCATCTTTCACAGAGCGCTTCCAGAGAGCAGGAGCCAGGTTCCGGAGGGGGACAGGGTAGGGGAGAGTAGGAGACTAAGCCAGGAGACCTGGGCTCTGAGCCTGGCTTGGCCACTGGCCGGCAGGTCAGCCTCCTCTCTAGGCTCAGGTCTTCGTTCCTCAAATGGGTTATAGCCACCAGCCCAGATTCCCCATGGGAGGATTGGGGGAACCCAGCGGACAGGGAGAACCAATGTGATAGGACCTAACACCATCCGTCTCGTGTTTCCCACTGGCCTGGTGCATGCCGGTCCATCTACCGCAGCACCGTTGACCACATGCGGAGGGCCGGCCGTAGCCTTGAAAGGGGCAGAGAGTCTGTCCACTCTCTCGTTTGTCTCCCTCAGCCTCCCATTGCACCTGCACTCTGCAGACGGCAGAACAGCTCAAGGGCTCTGGGTCCCTTGTTCGAGGGCACAGCTATGTGAATGGCAGAGCCAGGATTCGTACTCGGACTCCCAAGCCAGTCTACACAACCATAACTGAGCTCTTCTGTGTGCCAGGAGAGGCTCCGAGCCCTGGTGGGGGAGCCCGCTGTCTAATGGTATAGAGAAAGGCACCGAGTGCCCTCCGAACAAAGGAGGCGTGAGCTGGGGGTGGGGTGCAGGGGGGCCTTGTTGGCGGATCAGCGCTTTCTCCTAGCCTCACCCCAACCTAGTCCAGCACTGGATCCACTGGGGGCAGCAACGAATAGCCACGACTGAACAAGCTTGTTTCCTCTGCATCCACCACCCCAGCCAGCCGCTCCCTGCCCGCTCCTTGGAAGGAAGGGTAGGCAGGGAGGAGCCCAGGCCTTGGGATACGTGTGCTAGACATTAAGCCTGGGGAAAGCAGGACCCCGTCCATCTGAGCGCAGAATGAACCCTTTCCACAGTACGTCCATAAATGGTTGCCAGAGGAACTAGTGATAAACAGCACGCACTGACCACTGGGGTCCCTACCTCAGTCCATCGTGTTCATTAAGACCTTAGTGCAGGTTCCAAATCAGACAGGCCTGGGAGCCAGAGCAGAGCTGGTAAATGGTAAGGTGCTTCCCTAACCAGCCAGGGGGCAGGGAGCAATTCCTGGCCCTGTCACCTCCACCCTTTTGCTGTGTGATCCTGGGCAAGTCACTTTGCCTCTCTGGGTATCAAACAGGGATTAACACCATGTTGAAATCACCAGACCTGAGGTGGGTGGATACAACACTTTGGTGAGAAACATGGGGCACTGAGGCTCAGAGAGGGGAGCTGACTTGGCCAAGGTCACACAGCAGGCACAAGAGTCTGAACTAGGACCCAGGCCTGTCATGCTCTACAGCGCTGGACTCCCAAAGGCCTTAGTGGGGAGGCCAGATTGTGAGTGACATCACAGGGGTGGGAGAAGGGTTGGGGCAGATTCCATCCGGGCTACCCCAGGAGGACACCACCAGTTAAAGTCATCATCGTCAGAGTCCTGAGAGCCTAACTCCTGCTTGTTTGTTTCTGGGACATGCTGACCAACATGAGTCCCAGAAGCAATCCTTGAACGCCTGGGCTTTGCCCATAGACATGGTGGGGTGGGGTGCCGTGGGCCGAGAAGAAAAGTCAAATTCAATTCAGGTGGGGATGGGCCCCAAGGGCCTTGATTTCCTCTGTGGTGCTCAGTGCTTCCATGGCCCTAATCTAACCACTGCCCCTGGGCCCTCTGCCATGTCCTGCTCTTCACAGATGCCCCCTAGGCTGTGCAGGCAGGGCTGGAGATGTAAGTGGCACAGAGGCAGACTTCTCCAGAAGGGACTACAGCAAGGCAACCTGGCGAAGGTGGAAAGGCTGCTTGAAGCCGAGTCATCAGGGAGAACCTTGGGGGCTGGGGCCACGTCTGCCAGCTGAGGAGCTCTGTGAGATTCTGCTTCTGGAAGCTGAGAGAGCGTGAGCCAGCACTGGGCCTGGGGGAACAGTGGAAGCACAAGGAAGGTTCTGCCTCTTGGTGGTCCCTCCCAGCAGCCAACATCTGTGGAGGTGTGTGGGTGGACTGCCCTGAGGCTGTTGGAATCCCTTTGCCTGCGGTCATGGCCGGTCCCCAGGGCCCCCCTTTACCGGTGACTACCTGGGTAAAGGTCTAAGTTCTCTAGCATCCTTGCCCTCGGTCAGCTCTGGCCTCATGTCCCCAGCGCTTGCTTCTCCTCCTCTTTCTGGTTCTACTTTCCCTATTACTTTAGCAGCTTCTTTTCTGGAAAACTTCCTAATAAATCACTCTCACGTGAACCCTTGTCTCAGGGTCTGCTTCGAGATCGCCCCACCTCAGACAGCTATGAGGTCAGTGCCATTAATTTTCCCATTTCAGAGACAAGGAAACTGAGGCCGAGACTCGGGGTTGTTCAAGCTCCCCCATGTGGCAAGCAGCAGAACGAACTTGACTTGAGGTGGGCCCCCTGAGGAAAGCCTGGGCCGGCATCATCTGAGCCTATGTACATCCCTCCCACACTCTACCCTCCTGGCCATCTGAGCTAACTTACTTTTTTTCCTTTTGTCTTTTTTTTTTTTATTTAGAAGGAAAGCAGGAGAATCTGCAGATCATCCAAGGGGGATGACTAAGTCCTCAGATTCTTCTCGTTGGCTCAGATCCTGTTTTGGTCAATCCTTGTGAATCAGGGCGGGTCTGACATTCTGGGAATGCAGGGAGACTTGAAACCAACTTCATGAAAACAAGTTGTAAAAACACTGGCCGCCACTCAAAGCGGCCGGCTGATCAGCTTGGCTCCGCAGAGCAGGGTTGAACAAGTTCACCAGAAGGGAACGCACAGCAGGAGAGACTTCGGCTAGACCCAGAGGAAGAACTTCCCAGTAATTGGGAAGAAAGGGAGTGCTAGCTGGAAAGGGGGGAGGGGGACAGACTGGGTGAGACTCGGGCTTGTTCAGGGAAGGAGCCAGCCCAGAAGGGGAGCAGGGCGAGACGGCTGTGGACACCTGCTCCAGTTCGGCAGACAGCCACCCCCTAACCCATGGGAGCTGGGCGTGGTCTCCTTGGAAGCCTGAGGATCCGTGCCCTGACCTTCCCAGGCTTTTCTTGTTTGAAGTAGCTATGAAGCCACCCCTAGAGCCCTGCAGACCCAAAACCACCGGAGGCCAACGCCGCCCAGTCCTGAGCTTCAACCACTGACTTGCAACCTGCTTTAGGAGGATGCTCTGAGTTTGTGGGGCTTCTGCCTCCTAGGACGTCAAAAGCCTCTGCATGTAAGGTCCTCCCACCCCCAGGGTGGCCAGATACTCTGGAGCCTGGCAGAACTCAGGGCAGGACTGAGGGCCGCCACCATGCCACCTCCTCCTCCCCTGCTCTGCACAACCATCCCTCCAGGAAAATCCGCCTCCTCCAGGCGCCCTCCCCCGGGCCCCAGCAGAGAACCGGTACAGGTGTCCACAGCAGCCTCACCCTGCTCCTCCTCCCTCGGCACCTCCTCTGGGCTGGCTCCTTGCAGGCGGCAAAGAATAGGCCCTGAGTCTCACTCGGTCTGTCCCCCTCCACCCCAGCCCAGCTAGCACACCCCTTATTTCCTTCCTTCTCACCCAAATCTCTGAAAGAGTTGTCTACACTCACGTCTCCACTGCCTCCCTCCCACCTGCTGCTAAACCCACAGCCCTGTGCTCCCGCCAAGTTCAACCATGACCTCCACATGAGTGAGCTCACCGTGCAGCTCTCATTCCTCCCTGACACTGTGGGCCTCACCCTCCTTCCAGAAACCTTCTGGACCCTGGCGTCCAGGACACCACTTGCTCTGGTTTCCCTCATTGCCTCCAGGTCCCCCTCTCTGCCCAGAGCCTCGTGCTGCACTTTCTCCTACACCCTTTGTCCTCCCTTGCCCTTCACACTCTCCTTGTGCAAGATCACCTAGCACTGCTGTCTCTGCCTGGACCACGCTCAAGTCTGGAGTATCCAGGGACCCCTGGTCATCCCGGCCTGGACACCCCAACAGGAACCTCACACCCCCAGTGGCCCAATGATGACTCATCACATTCCCCCAAACCTGCTCCACCCCTGTGCCTTCTCTCAAGGCACCTCCATTCTCCGGTCTTCCAGGCCGGGCAGATGAGAATCACCCTTCCCACCCATCTTCCTCAAGCCCCCAGGCCCACCTGGCATCTGTTCTCCACCTCCCCTCCCCTCCCACCAAATAGCCCTGCAGTCTTGGCTCAAACTCCTTCTGCAGGAAGACTTCCTTGACTCTCCTGGTAGACTTGGGCATGCCTTTTCCTGTTTCCATGGGCCCCGCACAGCCCGGTTCAGCAGCCATGCTCGTGTTCAGCTGCACACTGATGTCCCTGGCTGGCTCCAAGAGTAGAGGTGGTGCCTGATTTGATTCTGGGTCCAAGTTCTGCACAGAGGAGCCCCTGGGAGAGGCTTTCCAAATCTGGGGAACTCGTCTTTCTGCTGAATTTGCCCCACTGGTGAGATCTGGACCTCCCCTCAGCCCACACACCTGCCAGAGCAAGGGTTGTCTCTGCTCCACCCCTCCTTGGGGCTTAAAACACATGAGCACTTGGCCCCTTGTGGACACATTCTAACCTGTCTGCCATTTATAAGGAGAGACCCCATGGGGCCTGCAGGAAACCAAGGGCCCCCTCTCATACATGTGCTAGCACATGCACAAACACACAGAGGCAGACATACACAAACTTAGAGCACATATTCACAGGCAGACCCAGGCAATACACATGGACACGTGAATACACACAGGCTCATGGAGGCACACGCAGGTGTAGACAGGCCCATAGCTGTAGCACTCTGGGAGCAGTGTGGTCTTCTGCTTCCCTCGCGGACACCATGGGTGCCAGGAGTCAAGGTCAGCTTGGCTGGAGCTCAGGGTTGTCTCTCACAGCTGCATGCAGGGCAGGGGCTGGGGCGGGAGGAGACAGCAACCGTACTTGCTGTGCTGTTTCGACCCTTCCTTCCCTCTCAGTTTCCATAAACTCTTCCTCTGGGAAGCCCTCGCTCTCAGTGCTAGGTGGGGAGGTTGCCCCCGAAGGGGATCCTGCCTGGATCCCACCCCAATCGTTCCCTTGGGCCCCTTCTCACGTGTAAGGGAAGGGCTGGACCGGCCCCATCACAAGCTCAGAGCTTTTAGGGTCAAGACCAACTCCCTTTTCCCAGCGCTAGTCCAGCCTTGCCTCCACATAGCAGCTCAAATCCCTCTCCCGAGTAATCCTTGGCAGATCCCTTTCCCAGATGCAGCACCAGCATCAGAGATTATCGCTCAGCACCGGAGGGCCCATCTAATCCTCAGGACAGCCCTGCTGGGGTTGGTGCGCTCCTGCTCCTTTTACAGGTGAGAGACAAGGTGACTTTCCCAAGACCACATAGCTGCTAAAGAGCCCCTTCTTCTCTTTCCTTGAAATCAGGTTCCTGACCTCCAAATCCACGACCTCCCTCAGGAGGGAGCACTGGCCTTAGAGAGTGGCTGGGGGGAGGCTTCGGGGGTGGAGGGTGGAGGATCTCGTAGGGAGGAGCCCTGCACCCGAAGAGCACCTGTTCCTGTCAAACTGAATCAGAGGCAGCCCTCAGTGCCACTACACCTGCTGCAGCCATGTGGCCAGCTTGAGGCTGGATCCTTTGCTAACTTGCTGTGGCATTTGGAGCAAGTCACTGGGCCTCAGTTTCCCAATCTGTAATGTGAGCGGGGTGGACACTACAACCCCCGGGATCTGTTCCATTTGGACCCTGTGAAGCTGCACACTAGGCAGGGGTGTTGGAAGGGGAGACCATGAGGGTGGCGGGGGGGGGGGGGGGGCCCCCCCCGGGGGGGGGGGGGGGGGGGGGCGTCCCCCGCAGATGGGGCTGAGGCATGAGGAGGAGGCCATTGAGAGTTCTCTGGCCCTGCCAGCTTCCCTAGGGTTGTCTGCTAGGCTCTTCCAGACCCCTCTGCCAAGGCAGGCACCCTCCCACCCTTCCATCTCCCCTTGCAGCAGAGAAAAATTGCAAAGTGTCCAATATACTAGAAGGGGAGAAAAGGCAAGTGAGCGTGGTTATGCTCATCACATGCAAAACCGATGCAAACGCCCTGGGCAAACACGTGGGCACGAGTCCCATCATTCCTGCCCTCTCCCCATACCCCCTAAGTCCAGTACCTCCCCCAGTTCTGCTGGTCACACCTCAGAAGTGGCTCCCTCATTAGGGTACTCCAGCCCTTCATATCTCTGCCTGAGAAACAGCCAAGAACTCTCTGGGAGCCACAGGATCAAATCCCATCCGCAAAACTTTTCTCAGCCTGGCCTCCATTCACTTTCCCAGCCCCCCTCCCCCACCTCACCTCAGGGGAGCCCCTGCCACCAGGAGCTAAGTCCAGGCCTCAGGAACTTTACGCTCCACACCTTTACACAACTCGTTCCCTTTGCACAGAGGGCCCTCCCACTTGGCCCTGCTTGTTGAATTCCTATAGATCCCTCAATACCCAAATGAGAAATGCTACAGTTCATCGAATTGGCTTCCGCATTGGGAATCAGGTCTTAAAATCAGCACATCATGAGTAAATTGCATACGGTCACCCTTGACTATATATAGCTATCGCTTATATGCAATGCCTAGTCACCGTTCTAGACAGCTCCCGTGTTTTGACTTACCTAACTCTCACAACTGTGGCAGACTGTATTTTCAAAGACAACTGCAACAGTAGCTTTCACCCCACATGCGCCTCCTACAATGTTCCTAGGGAGAGGTAGGGTTTAGGCTACCCCCACTTGAATCTGGGGGGTGCTTGAGAGTAATGGCAGAAGTGACCCTACGAGACTCCCAAGGCCAGTTCATCGAATGCGATGCAGCTTCTGTGGAGTTCACTGGGGTACCCCTGCTGGAGTGTTGGGCCACCATGTAGACAACCTGACTGCTCCGAGGCTCCCAGAGGAGCTCACAGATGGAAACGAAGCCCGGAAACTACATAAAGATCAAGAGAGGCCCAGCCAACCTCCACCTGCCCCAGCTCCTCATTGCTGTAGCCATCATCTGGCTTATAACCATGTCAGAAACACTGAGCCAGAACCACTTGGGTGAGCCCATTAAAAAAAATTTTTTTAACGTTATTTTTAAGAGAGAGAGAGACAGAGTGTGAGTGGGGGAGGGGCAGAGAGAGAGGGAGATACAGAATCCGAAGCAGGCTCCAGGCTCTGAGCTGTCAGCACAGAGCCCAACACGGGGCTCGAACTCACAAACCGTGAGATCATGACCTGAGCTGAAGTTGGACGCTTAACCGACTGCGCCACCCAGGTGCCCCTCAGCTGAGCCCATTTTAGATTGCCAAGCTATACAAACTGAGATAATAAAATGGTTGTTCTTATATAAAGTCACTGAATTGCAAGGCGATTTGTAATAACAGTCACTGGAACATCGTTATCCCCACTTTAGGGAAAAAGAATCAGAGGCAGACAGGTTAAGCAATTTGGCCAAGATCACAGAGCAGAGTCAGGCAATTGGCAGAGTCAGGACTGGAACACAGGCAGTTTAGCCCCAGAATCCACACTATTTACTGCTACACCACGCTAACTGCCTTCGAGGTCGGCTTGGTCTCCAGGCCCACAGCAGGCCTCGGGGAGTGTTTGCTGAATAGATGACTAGGGAAGGAATAAGCAAATGAACAGGTGAGTGAAAGCAGAGTGTGAGCTCCCAGGTGCAAGGCAGGACTTCAGACAAGCCTGAACCATGCAAAGGAGTCCGACACGAGCCCCTCATCGCTGGGGCAGTGCTGCTGTCCACAGCCCTGGGAGAAGGTGGCCATCAGAGAAGCCCAGCTGATGCTACCTGCCTCTGGCCCTGTACAGAGGAGCCTGAGATGCTCCTCTCCCTGCTCCCTGCCTCCCCCAGACCTGCATGCCACAGGATTACACACAGGCCCCTGGAGAGCCAGTCCCACCTGAGGACCAGACCTATGGATCCTGGAGACCACAGCAGGAAAGTCCCTGGGCCAGAAGGCTGGAGACCTTAGTTTAATCCTGCCATGGCCACTGTCTGATTGTGCAGACTTGGGCAAGTCTCTGCCCCTCTGTGGGCCCAGGTGCTCCCCCACTCCACTGCTGTAAGATTCACCAGATGCTGAGCTGGCCTCGTAGAAGGGGGTTAAGGTGGGCTTGGCATGTGGATCCCCTAAACCCCAAAAGCTATCTGTCCCAAGATGGAAAGTGCATGATGAGAATGAATCCCCCCACCCCCACTTCACTGTCTTGCCGTGCATTTCTACACGCACAATTTCTAATCCCTGCAGCCCCTCCCCCCACAGGCACAGCAGTAAGGGGCGAAGGACTCAGACCCACAGCTCAAGTGATGCTAGAAGCCAGGGTCCAAACCAGGCCCGCTCACCTCCCAAACCCCCACTCTTCACAGTAGCAAGAGGTGACGCAACCACATGTCCAGTGGCAAACAAATGGATAAACGTGCGGTATGCATGCACCCTGTAATATTATTCAGCCGCTAAAAAGGGAAGGAAACCTTGTCACATGCTACAACATGGACAAACCATGAGGACATTACGCCGAGTGAAATAAGCCAGTTGCAAAAAGACAAACACAGTGTGATCTCACGTATATGAGGTATTTAGAGTAGTCAAATTCCTAGTGGGATGCAGGTTGCCAGGGGCTGGGGGCTGGCGACTGGGGGGCGGGGGCGGAAGGGAGAGTGGCAGTTTCCTGGGTATTGCAGTCTTGCTAGTTGAAAAGTTCTGGAGATCTGTTGTGCAACAATGTGAATAAAGTGAACACTACTAAGCTGTACCCTTGAAAGTTATTAAGATGCTGGGGGGCCTGGGTGGTTTAGTTGGTGAAGTGTCCAAGCCTTGATTTTGGTTCAGGTCATGATCTCACGGTTTATGGGTTTGAGCCCCATGTCGGGCTCTGCACTGGCAGCATGGAGCCTGCTTGGGATTCTCTCTCTCTCCTTCTCTGTCTGCCCTTCCCCTGCTCGCTCACTCTCTCTCTCTCAAAATAAACTTAAAAAAAATTATTTAGATGGTAAATTTTAAGTCATGTGTATTTTAGCACAGCTGAAAAAAAAATCCCCCACTCTTGGGGTAGAGAGGGAGATTACAAGGGCTTTAGGGAGGGGAGTCCAGGCAGGCTCCACGGAAGGCGGGGGGGGCTTTGAGTTGGGCAGGATTTGGGTAAGTGCAGATGGTTCTGGGGCACTACAGGCTCCCACCTTTGGCCCCTGCTTCCCTCCTTCTCTCCTAGGACCTGGCTGACTCCGTCCCCCAGCCCACAACAGCCCTTCAGAGCTGCACACCAAAGCAGTGCCCAAAGGGGAGCAGGCACTGGAAGAAAGAAGGGATTTCTTAAATACCTACTATGTGCTCCCAGCCCACTTGCTTCATGACCCCTATCCTTCTGGGGCACAGTCTTCCCATCTGTACAACCGAAGGGTGACCCAGGATTCCTCCCAGTTCTCACACTGGCAATAATCTCTGAGGGGAGAGGGAGGTGGGAGGCACCAAGGACCTGCAGAGAGGGGGACCAGGACACTCACTGTTCAAAAGTCCAGGAATCTGGTGCTGTGGCCTCGTGATCCTGCCCCAAGCAGCTTCTGTCCACTTCACAGAAGGGGAATCTGAGCCCCAATGGGATCTGGTTTTGTTCCAACTCAACAAACAGGTGCCTGCACCTACTCTGTTTGTGACAGGATCACAATTCCTCTTCCCAATCCAGTCCTGGAGTAACATAAAGGAAAGCACAATTCGTGGCACCTGGGCGGCTCAGTCAGTTAAGCATATGACTTCAGCTCAGACTATGATCTCACAGTTCATGAGTTCGAGCCCCGCGACGGGGCTCTGTGCTGACAGCTCAGAGCCTGGAGCCTGCTTAGGATTCTGTGTCTCCGTTTCTCTCTGCCCCTTCCCTGCTGTGCTCTGTCTCTCTTTCTCTCTCTCTCTCTCTCAAAAATAATCATTAAAATAAAAATGAAAAAAAAAAAAAGTAAAGCACAATTCAGTGCACCAAGACAAGTCCTCCATGCCTAGGGCTTTCTCCAGGAATTGAGACTCTCACCTCTCCCCTGACTCAGGAATCTTTTGCCCCCAGAAGGAACGAGGTGGGACAGTCCTTGGTTCCAATCTCAGCTCTGCCAAGTACTAGCTGGACATCATCCGTATGATGTCCATGAAGACACCTCCCAGCTGCACCCCTCTGAGGGTTGATGAGGCACAGGCACAAACACAGAGCCCAGCAGGGTCTGGCATACAGTAGGCACTCAATAAATGGCCACCATCGACAGCTCTCTCCTTGAAGACAAAGCCATTTTCGTGGCTCTGTTTGCTCCTCTCAGAGGCCAGTTTGTTTGTTTGAACACTTCCCAGAGAGCTTTTTCCCCCAGGAACACTGGGTGATGCTCCCTAGCCAGCCCCAGGGACGAGACGGGAGGAGCAATGAGCCTCACTGATGGAAAAAAAATCAAATCATCATCACGTGGAAACAAGAGAGAAGTCCTGGGGAAGCCCGTGGTGGCCCCAGCACCCTTCACCCACCTTCTCCCTCCTCCACCCAGGAGGACCCACAATGGCCCCAGATCCCGCTTAATAGGCCCCTGGGCCAGGCTGGGAGGCCTGATGCGATCCGGCTGCTACTTAAATCACACAAAGCCTTCTATTCTTAGCTGAGCAGGGGCCTAGCTCCTTGCCAGCTGCCGGTCAGCTCTGTCAGCCCCGTGGTGCAGGCCTGGGGGTCAATCGTGACCACAAGGAGGTGTCAGGCGGCCCTTGACCTTCCTGAAGCCTGAGGCCTGCATGAGGGGGGCTGCAGAGCACAGCCCTGAGGCCGGAAAGGAAGGTGAGGCTGGGTTCTCTGCCCTGGGCCACTGGCCTGCACCCCAGGCCACCCTCCTGCAGAGCCCCCAAGCACCCACTATGTGTCACTTGTGCTTTTTTTTCCCCAGTAGAGTTTTATAGGGCATTTCTCACCAGAGTCTCACAACCCTGAGAGTTAGGTATCCATGACCTCCCTTTTACGGGGACGGGGAGACTGGGGACTCACCCTGGGCCACTGGCAAATACGCAGAATCACACCTCACACCCAGGGCTGCCTGGCTGCAGAGCGTCGCCTGTCCCAACAGGAAGGTCCCCCACACCTGCTGACCCAGAAGCTCCTCTGCTGGGGTCATCGGTGTGAGAACACGTCTAAGCTGCACTGACCTTTTCAAGGAGCTGAACAGAAGTTTTCTTTCTCCTGCTTAGACACCACATCATGCCTCCAAAGTCCTGATTTCTTTGCTCTGGGCTATAATTAGATCCTCCCTGAAAATCGGTGGCCTACTATGTGCCCGGCACCTTCCGGGATGTCCCACCTGCTGGGGGTTTTGATCTGACCTCGTGAGGTTGGTCTTGTCGTCAGCATTTTACAGACGAGGCCGTGTCACAGATCTAAGGTTGCACGAGCCCTGCACGGAGCTGGACAGAAACCGGGGTGTGTCAGGCCTTTTTAAGATGGGGGAGAACTGCTGCTTATGTTTACTGGCTCTTCTTTCAATAAACTGCTTAAGTTTACGTTCCCGTTCCATGATATCCTTCCCCCTGCCGGCCCCCTCCTCCCTGCCCCCGTGCCAGCCCAAGCAGAGCCAGCATCTGTGATCCCTCTGGGTGCTGGCTGAGTCCAGCTGTCTGCCGGGAGACCCCCTGCTGGGGCCGGGACACCATGTGGGAGCCTCTCAGGAACAAGGGCATTGAGAGGGACCCTCAGAACTCTGGGAGAAGAGATGCTGGGCAGAGCCCAGTCCTGTCCCCCTGCGCCTCATCGTGGGCACAGTGGCTGTGACCAAGGATTATGCGTGACAAGGTGTAGGCCCCCCGAGAGCAAGCAACTAAGCCCTGCTGAAATAAAGCAGCATCCACACCACCAGAGATCTGAGTCGTCCCGACTGACACGTCCTGGCACCAACTGGGAAGTGGAGGGGATGGGCGGGGGGGGGGGAAGGGGAGGGTGAGGGGAGGGTGACTGTCTTGTTCTGCCCACGGGCCCCAACCACTCCCCTCCCCACCAGCTACCCAAGGACACAGGCCTGTAGGTGGGCAGGCCCTGTTGGACCCCAGCCCTGTGAACAGGACAGGTAAGCTGGGGAGGGGGGAGTTCCTCACATGTGTTCCCCACCCTTCGCTAGAGACCAGGACCCAAAGCCCTGCAGGCGTCTGGGAAGCAGCTGGGGAGGGGGCGGTATCTGGTCCAGCCCCCAGCAGACAGGACTGGCGGTGCTGTCTCTCCTCCTATTGGAATGCACGCAGACACTGGAGTGTAAACACAGCCCTGGCCTGCATGTGCTCCTTGTACATAATTCATGGGCTCCTATGGCTTTGGCCTGGATAAAATGTACTCAGCAGGAGAAACCTGCATGGAAAATGGTATGCGGTGCCCAGGGAGCACTTCCAGGAAAGGAGTGAGTGGGCCAGAGGCCTGGGAGATGATAGTGGGCAAATAAACGTTATTTACAAGACTGGTTTCCACATGTGTGGGATAAGTTAGTTGCCTACACACTTTCACAGACTACAGCTCAATGAATCTTCACAAAAGGTCAGTGTGGAAATTACTATGATTCCCATTTTACAGATGAGGAAACTGAGGCTCAGGGGTGAAGTAACTTACCCATTTTCCCAAAGAAGGAAGAAGCAGAACTTCCTACCCTGCGCCAAACAGCTTCAGGTACACAACCCGCAACCACAGGCTGGCTCGACTCCCCTTACCCCCCAATTACAGCCTGGAGCCTTAGAAGAGCCAGCAAGCAATGAGGACACTGAGGCACTTCATCCTGAGCCCAGTGCCCAACTGCTGAAGAAAGACAGCGGGGAGTGAATTCCAGCAGCAGAGCCAGCTTGACCTCCGCCCCGGCCAACGGGCTGCCCCCTGTGCAGGGAGCCTCTGGCCCCTGCCCAGCTAGGGCAGCCCAGCGGACCTCGGGCTAGAGGGGAAATGCTCTGGGTCTTGCCCTGCACACACATCAAGAATCCCTGAGAGTCCTTCAAGGCTGGAGGGGAAGTGCTAGGTGACGTTGACTGACATGAGCACGAGCCCCTCAAGGTCCAGAGAGGGGGAACCACTTGTTCAAGGTCCCGCAGTAGAAGAGTCTGGCCAGTCCACAAACTGGGCACCGCCGGGTGCCAGACACACTGGGATGAATGCGACATACTCTGCTGGTGTTCGGACCCTCATGATCTGCCTCAGGTAGCTTCTCCAGCCCCTTTTACAGACGAGGCCATGTCACAGATCTAAGGCCCCATCTCCATCTCCAACAAACCGCCTTTCCTCCCTCTTCCCCCACCACCCTGGCTCCTTACAGCACCCCAAAGACGTAACCCACCCGTTGCCACCTTTATACCTTTGCTCAGGCTCCTGTCTTCCCAGGATGCTTGCCCACCCCCGCACCTCCCACTATAACCTCTGTGCTTCTTTGCAGAGCCTCACTCAAGATCTCCCAGCTGCCCTTGCCCACTCCCCCCCTCCTTGCCTCCTCTGAGCCTCCCCACACTCCTGACCTCCCTGACAACATCTGTTCACTCTGCCCAGGGTAACTGTTCCTGGAACTGGCTCACTCACACCCCTCAGGACCTGGGACTAAGGCCCCCGACGAAATGAACTTCACACACCCACCCACCACAAAGACCCTGAACAGTTCAGAAGAACCACTTATTCCTTTTAAGGCTTGTATTTGTCTTTCTTTAAAAACCCTTCGTGGGCACGGGGAAATGAAATGGAAGGTTCTTAGTCAGACGCATCTTGGCATTTCCAAATGCTGGCTCTGTGCCTGGCACACAGTAGATGTCTGAGATATGGTCGCGTGGTGGACGAAAGAATAAAAATATCTCCACCTTGCACTTCCTCCCGCTGCCTGAACCTCCGCCATTATTATCAATTCTGTCCTGGGGCTAAACCATGTTCCCTGTGATCCTCTTTCAAAATGCAAACAGCTGTGGGCAAGAAAGAAGCTCTAGCTGGAGGCTTCCGGTACAAAATGAGAAAGTACGGGTTTGCTGATGTGGCTCTTCCCAAAGTGTTCTCTCTAGGCTATTAGTCCCAGACCCTGCTTGGTGACAAAGGAGTTGCATGCTGAAGCAAGCCTGGGAGTTGGGAAAGGCTGGCTGCCTACTGCACCACCTGTTGGGAGACTAATTTACATCAACACATTAAAAGCCCTGAGAAGTCCTGTTTCGATTTATGTGACCTAGCATTTCTCGAATTTGTATGCTCATGCGTCCCGGGACCCTTACCCTAGCCGGGAACTAGGGCTCCTCAGAGCAGTTTGGGAAGTGTGGACTGGATGGTGTGAGCAGGTCCACTGCAGGCCGAGGTATGTGTGCTGAAAGGGTGTTTGTGTCTGGCATACAGCCAAGGCCACATTTCCTCGTGCTGACCATTGTACAGAGGCACAGGTCTGGCCTAAGCCATCACCAGTGATCTTTTGTGACAGAAGCAGAAAATGAATGGGGCATCATACAGCTTACAGATGGAGGACAGAGGAGAGGGAACAGGTGACAGGCCAGGCTGGAGACCTGAGTTCCCATTGCAATTCCGTGCTCACTGCTGGCTACTGGGCAGGAGACCTCATCTTGCTGAGCTTTGCTTTAATCATCCGCAGAACCGGGCTAAAGCCATTCTCAGGGCTGTTGTAAAGACTCGGTGTGGTAATGCACTCAGAGGCAGATCATAAACTGTAGGTCCTGTACTGGCATTTGCTATGTACACATCATTATTTCCCTGCGTGCACTGCCAGGAGGGTGTGGTCATGTCTTGACTGATCACAAGCCACTGCAGAAGTCCTCCATCAGGACGGATGGACGGATGGATGGATGGAATCCCTAGCAAGACCCAGAATCAACAATGGCTGTTGAATGACTGAATGAATGAACGAACAAACCAATTCCAATAAGTTCGGTTGTCCCATTTCTTAGCCCCTACCCTAACTGGTAGAAGCAGTAAATCAGGAAAGACACATGGTACGCGAGGGAAGAAAGGTGGTGGACTGCTGGAGGCAGCAGAATGAAGGTCAAGGTGAGAAGAGCCAGAAACCTGCAAAAGCAGACCCTACGGCAGTCCAGCAGGCACAGCAGCCCAGGGTCACTCGGCTCAGGGCCAGCAGGGTTCAGTGCTCCCAGCACCACAGTGAGTGCTCGCAAGGCCCTTCCTGGAGAGGTTAACCATGTCGGCATTGTGCAGGGAAAGGAAGTGATCAATCCTTTTCACAAGGTTTCCAACCCAAACTATGAAAGGGTTGTTTTTAAAGGGGATGAGGGAGAAGGAAGCTTTAGGGACACAAGCCTTGGCTGCCTGGAAAAACACTTACATTTTTATACAAACTTATCAACATAGTCATGCACAGGACAAACATTTTTAAAGTGCCCGCTGCGTGCCAGGCAAGTGCTGGTAGGCAGTTGGGCGGGGGAGGGTATACTCAGGGCCTCATCAGACAGCAGCAGACAGCATCACACGTTGAAGACTGGATAAACGAGGTGTCGGGTCACTTGAGGACAGAAAGGGAAGTGCTGGAGGAAAAAGCCACACACAGGAAGTCTGGAGGACCAGGCTAGATCACCGTGTGACCTCAGGCGAATCACCTTCCTTCTCTGAGCCTCCATTTTCCCATCTTATAAAGTGGGGCTGATGATAAATATCACGAAAACTACTATATTGCACCAGGCACTGGGCCAGTGGTCATAGACTTTATCTCACCTAGTGTGCACAGCCAGCAAGACAGCCGTTGCTATTTGTTGTGGGGAATGACTGTCCCTTCCACAGATAAGCAAACTGAGGCTCAGCTGGTTACTCACTTGCTCGAAGGCAGAGAGTTGGTGGGAGCTGGAATTTAAACCTGGGTTTGTCAGATTCCAGAGCTCACCCTCTCCTGCCCTCCCAGACGAGTCCCACGCTGCCTCTCACTGATTGCCGTGAGGATTCAGTGACATTGTGGATATCAAAGTGCTTTATAAAGGTAAACTATTAGGTGTCCAAAGCCACCAAGAAATGAGTCTTGATTCCTCTGTGAAACCAAACGCTGAAGTTCACAGGGGCATTCAGAACTCAGGGCTCCCGGGCTCCTAACCCCTCTGCCTCCTCCGTTCCTTGGCCAACTTCTTCCCAGAGCCCCATCCCAGGCTGCAAACAGCCTTGCTCAGACCACCTGGCTCCCCTGCGCTCCACGCTGCCGAGGACCTAGAGGGCACATGAGGCCTAGAGGGCACATTCTGCCACGGGGGCTCCGCAGAATCAGGAGCTCCAGGCTCCTTCGCCACTCCCCGCAGACAGGCTGTGGGGCCTCGGGGCCAGTCTCCTCATCTCTCTGAGCCTCGGGTTCCCCCCACACCATGAGGGATTAAAGCAGACTTCATGTGGGAAAAGATATTCTCCAAGGTGGGACTCAAGAAACGTGACTGACCTTTAGCTGGGTGAGTGCAGTGGGGTGGGTAGGAAGAGATTCAGGCTCTCAGAATCCCCGAAGAGGAGGGTACTTACCCCATCCACCAGAAATCCCCCATCTAACCCTGAAATCACTGCCTGTCCTTGGGAGCCCTGGTCGGAGAGTGGACTTGGCTCTTAACACCACCGGCCACCAGCAGGACCCTAATCTGCTGGCTTCCCAGGTTGGCTGGGGCCCAGGTCGGGGAGAGGGAGGAAAATGGTCTTTAGGCAGAACCGCATACATCTTCACCGGAGAGAGCTGAGCCCCAGGCACAGACATCCTCACTGTGGCCCAGAGAGGCTGCTAACTGGCTTCAGGCCACACAGCAAGACGGGCCAAGTGGGTACCAGGACCCAGGCCTTCTAGGCCCAGCTCAGGGCTCTCTCCACTGCCCCAGAGTCATCCCTTTGGGAACATGGATTGAGCACAGAAAGGAAGAGAAGTGTGAACAGTCAGGATGATGCACCCACCCCCACTGCACGGTGGTCAGGAGGCGCTGGCCATTGACAGCTCGGCCCCCAAGCCACAGGGTGAACACCAACACGCAGCCTCAGTGCAGGTACTGACGGGGCACATTTGTATAGAGCACGGACTCGGGCCTCTGCAGAGCCCTCAACAGGGAGGAGGTTCTAGTTACAGCACAATGGATCTCAGTTGAACACAAGAAAGAACTTCCTGAGGCAGCATTAAAAAGGGACAAAGACAGCAGGATGAGGATGACTGTGGAGTCTCCTCTAAAGTAGAAGATGCAATCTCGTCTGTTACGTCATTTTCGCTTCGAAACAGATCTGGAAGGGAAGTGCTACGGCCCTCATTTTACAGGTGAGCAACTGAGGCTCAGAGAGGTTAAGTGACCTGCCCAGTGTCTTCAAAGTTCTGGTCAAGAGAGGCAGAGCTGGGCTTCAAAGCCAGGACTGACTTGGCAACCTGCACACCTCCCCTCATTGCCACACCCACCTTGGGCCTCTATGCCCGAGCCTCCTCAGACGCCCAGGGGTGTGTTATGGGTGATGCACAGCATTCCCGTCAGGGAGGCGAGGGAGTGCTCAGAGGCGGCCAGCTGCAAAGAAAGGGCTCTGCGTTCTAGGTCTGCCCAGCTGTCCCCAAGACACCATCGCTGGGGGCCTCATGGGTGCTTTCCATGCAATGGACCCCGACAGATTTTCCATCTGCCCATGCCTCCAGCGCCCTGCTTGGCAGGAACCTCACGCTCTCCCCAGATCCCACATCCAGGCACCCCTTCACAGGGCCTTGTAGTGTTGGCCCAGCACCCCCTGCATCATCTGTCCCAGGCCTGCCTGGCCCCACACTCCTCTCACCTGGTCTACATAGGCTCTCTAGAGCCACCTGAGCTCCGGGTGGTGTGGCTCATTCTGGGTATTAAAGGCTGATGTCAGAGCCACTATTGGCCGCCCAGCTCTAAGGACAGCATGTAAAGTGGCTACCCCAGAGCCACCTGAGCTCACCTGACACCAACCTACCCATAACCTTTGCCTCACTCCACAGATAAGGCTCTCCCTGGCAAGGCCACTCTGGAAGCTACCCACAGCCTGATTTGGGGGATGAGACATGGACCAAGGCAGGCCTCTTGGGTCCCTGACTTCTCTGCGGCAACAGGGTGGAGGAGAAGCCTGACTCCTCCAGCCACACTCAGCACTTTGCATGTCACGGCCCCAGCCCTGTGAGTACTTACCCCAGTCCACAGATGGGGAAACGGAGGCTTGACAGAACGAGAAGCCATTTCTCCCAGGACATGGTTTGCAGCAGAGGACTGGGGCGGGGGGAGGGGCAGATGGCTGACAGGTGAGGGTCCGCAGTGTGGCAAGGCTGCACGACACTATTATAACCTTGTCACTGGAACAGAGTCTAGACTGAGGGTGGTGACAGTCCCTGCCCCATACTGATGGTCCAGCCACGCTGTGAGTTCTGGGCTCCCACTATATTATTTGTGATCACGGTAAAGGCTGTCATTTGCTGGCTGCTCCCTGCTCGCCAGGGACTATTCCTGGTACTTCGCATTTGTTCGCTCATTTGCTCATCACAACAACCCTCTGAGTACTCTCCGTTATCCCCATTTCATAGATGAGGAAATCAAGGCCCAAGAGACTAGGGGCACATTGTCTAGTTTCCCCGCCTCTATGGCAGAGTCAGGATTTTAGGAGAAAGTCTGGTTTTGGAGCCTGTGTTCTAACCACTACCCCACACTGCCTGACAAAGAGGGACAGAGACACAGGTTGTTCGGGTGATCGGGCTGGAGAAAACTCAGAGCCAGGTCCTCTCAGGACCCGTGGGGATGGAACTGGACACAGTGGCAGGCTCGGTGGGCAGGGGCCTGGGCACCAATCTCCAAGGGGTACTAAGGCACTGGAATGCTTTGGTTTGTCTCCGGTGTAGGGGCCAACACCCCCTTCACAAGGGATATGCCCAAGTAACAAGAGATGATCCTTCAACTGAATCCTAAGGCGGGTGGCTACCAGACTCCACGGCTGTTGATCGATGGAATGAGGAATACGTCCTGTTTGCCACTCTGGGTCCACTCCCCGCCCTGCTGGGGGCCCGGAAGGCTGATCTTAGTGGACTGCATTGGGCTCCGTGCCACGGGATTCTGGGTAGGTTCACCCAGTGGGAAGCCCCAGTGGGAGACTGGAGGAAGGAAGAGAGAGAGTTGAGATTTCTCCCCCCTGGGTCTCCTGAGCTGACCAGTTCCCTTTACTGCAGGCCACGGCCCTGGTCCATATCACTGACCGCTTCCTCCCCTTGCAACTTCAGCCCCCTTCAGCCCTGAATGGCTCCCAGGGGCTGTGAGCCCTGGGTGCTGCACACTCCTTTGTTGGTTTGCCACACCCCTATTTATTGCCGGAGCAGTTCATCTTGGGCTGATACTCTCTCTCTCTGGCTGGGCCAGAGCAGGGGAGATCAAGCACTGCCACCACCAATGACCCCCTTTCTGCAGCCTTCTCCCCAAACAGCCCTCGGAATCTCTTCTAAATAACCATGGAACAAATGATTAAAGCAGAGCAGTTTACAGGGGTGCCGTTACTGTTACTATATACACAGGCCTCCATTGTCTCAGCCTGGGCCTGGCCCAGCACACGGAGCAGGCTGGAGGCCAGGGCAGGACCAGACCAGGGAAGGAAGGAGCAGGAGGCAGAGTTCGGCTCTTATGGAGGACAATCGACGACGGTTCCTGAGTGTATACAGCAGGCACTAAGCTTTATACACTAAGCACTTCATTTACTTCTCACAACAGCCCACGAAGTGCATCCTATTCATGCATTTTACAGAAGAGAAAACTGGGGCTCAAAAAGCTGAAATGACTCACCCAGGGTCATACTGCCGGGAAGTGACAAAGACAGGACTCAAATGCCAGCTTTTCCGCCGGCAAAACCCATGCTGGTAACTGCCTTGAAATAATTTCATTGAACTGGCTTCCAACAGAGGCAGCTGACTTAAATGGGGTCAGTTATTGGTGAGGGCCAGACAGAGGCCTTCAATGTCTCCCCCATACCCTCCCCTAGATGGAAGGGAAAAAAAAAAAAAATCTCACATTCTTCCGTTCTCCCAGGTGGGACGGGGCCCCAAGCGGGCGGTGCCAACGGGTGTCCAGGTTGGAAAAACAAGCAGATTCAGACAAAGCTTCATTGTGAAGGAGGGCCCGATGCTTTGGCCATTAAAACAAATCCCAGCAAAACAAAATGCCTGCTGCCTTATCTTATCTCTTACAGAAGGGGGGCAGGAAAGGGCTCCAAGACAGGGTGTCGATACCTCCCCATACCAGCCTCCATCTAAGAGAGCCGGTCTCCGTGGTGGCAGCAGTAGGAAAGAGCACCCCGGCGGGGGGGAGTCCAGAGTCTAGGTGTAGCCCTGCTCTGCCACTGTCTGTGACCTTCTGCTGCACCAGTGCTGACGCTTTCTGTGCATGGCCTCGTGTGGTCTCCACAGCCATTTCAGAGAAAGATGATTGCTATTCCTATTTTCAAATGAGGACACCGAGGCTCAGAGAAGACACCCAGCTAGGCAGCAGAGGAGGGTTGGAACCCAGGCTTCTCAGACTGCAAAGTCTTTCCACTCCCCTGTTTCTCCAGGTGGGGAGGTCCCGGGAAGAGCGGTACCCCAAAGGAGGGAGCAGCCTGGAAGCAATGCGCTCCTTATCATGGGGCTGTGCAGGTATCATCCTGAGGATACTGAAGATGCATCCCACAGAGGGTGGTGGGTGGTTGTCAATCCTGGGGAGCTGACATCACCTAGGAAGCTTTAAAAACTGCTGAGGCCTTGGTTGTCAGCCCAGGCAGGACTATTAAAAGTTCCCTAACGATTCTTGGGGCGCCTGGGTGGCTCAGTCGGTTGAGCGTCCGACTTTGGCTCAGGTCATGATCTCACGGTCTGTGAGTTCGAGCCCCGCATCGGGCTCTGTGCTGACAGCTTAGAGCCTGGACCCTGCTTCAGATTCTGTGTCTCCCTCTCTCTCTGACCCTCCCCCATTCATGCTCAGTCTCTGTCTCAAAAATAAATAAATGTTAAAAAAAAAATTAAAAAAAAAAGTTCCCTAATGATTCTAGTGTGCAGAAAAATTTGAGAGTCATGGGCCCAGATGTGCCCACTAGAGCATCTTCTACCCTAAAGGCTCCCTACCCGCCTCTTGGAGAAAGGTTTATTATTCTGAGCCTATTTTACAAGAGGGACACAAAAATGGGCAAAACACAACGGATGAAGTCACGTCCCCAAGGCCCCACAGCCAACCACAAGTGCAGGCAGCAAGGGATCTCTGACTTCAGGGTGTCTCAGAGGCAAACTCCTTCAAGATACTTGGGGATCCTGGCTCTTGTCAGTGGAAGAAAACTTTCTCTTGGAGCCTCTTGGGTATGAGGATGAGACAAATTCTTCACAGCATTTTTTTTTTTTTAACTGAGTCCACTTATTTAAAAACCTAAAAGCTACAGGATTAATGCTGGAAGACACCTCTACTGGGTGTGAGCAAGGCCTGGTTGTTCTTTTCTCTAGGAGATTTGGTCCCAGGCCTGGGAAGGGCTGAGACTCTCAGACAGCCCACATTTCCTCCCTACCTGCCTCCCTCGTGCCCTCACAGCACAATGTCACAGATGGTGAGACAGCGTGTGGTTGGGGGGGGGGGGGAGAGGGAAACCTGTGGGGTCCAGCAGACGCACATGTGTGTGTTAAATGATATCTTCACACTCAGCTCTGGGAACACCACCTGCAGGAAGCCTTTCCTGACACCCTCCTCACCCAGCACTGGACAACCCCAGCCACACCCCCCACCCCCCACGCCTTCCCTGCCACATTCTGTCACATGCGGTGTTGTCGCTGCTTCTGAACCCTCCCCTCCCTACCAGGCCATCCATTCATTACACAGAGCAGCTGCCCTTAGCCTGGGACTCATTCCATAGGCCCTTCCTGAGCACCGGATCTCTGCCAAACTCCGTGCTAGGTGCTGGAGACAGAGCTAATGACAGCTGGCATGCATCGAGTGCTTATTGTGTGCTAGGTATTTTCTGAGTGCTTTGCATGTATAATTCATTTGCTCCTCACTACAACCTTATGCACCAGATGCTGTAATTGTCACCATTTTACAGACGGGGAAACTGTGGCCCAGAGAGATTAAATCACTTGCCCAAGTCACATGTCTAATAAGTATGTGCACTTGGCTGTGGTCTCAGCATGACTCTATATCACCATCCCTAAATGTTGATGGGACTGGCCCCACCCCAGGAGCTCACTCTTCACAATCTGGAAGTTTTGTATTTGTGTGCTTACTTGTTTAATGTCTGTTTTCCCCGCCATAGACCAAAATCTCCAATCAAACTACATTTTGGGTTTTTTTGTTTATTTGTTTGAAAATATTTATTTATTTTGAGAGTGAGAGACTGGGAGAGGGTGAAGGGGGAGGGAGAGAGAGAGGGAGGGAGAGAGAGAGGGAGGGAGACAGAGGGAGAGAGGGAGGCAGAGAGAGGGAGGCAGAGAGAGGGGGGAGGGAGAGAAATGGAGAGAGGGAGGGGGAGAGACGGAGAGGGAGGGAGGAGGGAGGGGGGAGACAGAGAGAGAGAGAGAGAGAGAGAGAGAGAGAGAGGGAGAATCCTAAGCAGGCTCCACGGTGTCAGTGCAGAGCCCAACTTGGGACGCGACCTCACGAACCATGAGATCATGACCTGAGCCAAAATGAACAGTTGGGCGCTCAACCAACTGAGCCACCAGGCACCCCTCAAACTACATTTCGCATGTGTCTGTATGAGATTGAGAGAGAAACATACACATGGACAACCAGACAGAGAGACAGGAAAACAGAGAGACCAAATGAACACTGCTTGCCTTTAAGAAGGACTCACTTTCTGCCGGGCATCTCCTACCTGGACTCAGATGGCCCCTCCCAATTGGGCCATTCCTGCTGCTGAAGCCTGAGAAGAATCAGGTCCCCAGATACCCTGGTGCTGCCCCGTGCCCGGAACTTAGCTCCGAGCCTTCCGTGTCTGACAGCTGCCTGCTCCCTGGGAAGGCGTGGGAATCTCAGCTCTCTGACAGAGTCCTCCTCAGGCAGCAAAGTGTCCTCCTCCGGCAAGTCTCCCTGCCACCTGGCACACCCTCCTGCCTGGCACCACTGGCTGGACCCTTTAATCAGCTTCTTCCCGAGCCACTTCCTCACAGGGCTGCCGAGGGGACAGGCAAGTGGTCTCAGGCCAACAGAGTACCTGCCTGTGTGCCGGGTCTGGCCGGGCACCTCACCCCTCTCATCTCACTGAACCCCCACAACACTGTTATTATCAGCCCCACGTTACAGGGAAGGACGCAGAGGTACAAAGGTTGAGCGGCTTGCCCAAGGGGCAGCTTGAACTGCCAACCAGGGGAATGCTGCTTTGTGCCAGGCACTCGGTCAGGAGGGGAGGACCGGGGTGGCGGAGAATCTAGTTCTGACAGGCTGGCGAGGGAAGCGGGCCCACACAACCCCTCTCCACAGACCACAGTCAGCGAGTGAGCGTGCGGATCTGCCCAGAAGGAGGCTTAGATTCTGCCTGCTTGGGAGGAGTCGTGGAAGCTTCTAGGAGGAGGCATCTTCAGGCGTGGCTAGAATCCTCGCTGCTCTACCCCCATGACCACCACAACAGGAAGAAGGGCCGGCCTCGGCCTACAAAGTTCTGGTGCCCAGTGAGGACTTGCCACCACCTGGGAGGCTGCGAAGGAAGGAGAGAAGGAGGTGCCCTGCCAATGACCCCACTGTGGCTGGGCCAGCCGGGCCCCAGCCCTGCCAACCTGGCCTGGCCCAGTCGGCTCCCAATCACAGGGTCTTCTCTGCCCAGCTAATGACCATGCTGCCAGCAGCTCAGGCCGCCACCCCCTTCAGTGGAGGCAGCAGCTAACTACAGAGCCTGCTGGCCCAGACGGTGGCCAGGCCAAAAATCACAGCTGCCCGTCATACCACATCCTCTGGCCCTGATTACTGTGGTCTCCTCCTCCACCTTCTAGAGTCACAGAGGACACTGCAGAAGGCTGCGGCTCTGGGGGCTCGGACACCACCCCACTCACCACAGACATGGCAAAACAGGACCACCGAGGGGGGCTGATTCACCTCACGTCGCATAGCCAGGGTCTGGATACCTGGCCCTCCCTTAGCTTTGAGAAGAAAGTTTCTTTCCAGGCTTTTTATATGCAAAGTATGCTCTCCAGGTACTCAGGTAGAGTGGAGGAGACAGGCGGCCTGTTCAGCCACTGAGAGGAGCTTGATTCCTCACTCCCCACTGTCTAGCTGTGCGACCTTGAACAAGACGACCGCGTACCTCTCTGAGCCCCAGTTTCTGGGTGATAACAGGAGCTACTTCCCAGAGTTGTGAATGAGAGTATCTACAAAGTACTTGGCACAGCGGTTCAGAAGTACTCAAGGGCATTAGCTACTGTTAATATCACCAGCATAGTTTTATTAAATGAGTATGCAGGCACATTTCACTGACTGTAGAATGTGATGCAGCGGTAGGTATTATTTATTACTATTACTGTGAAGTGTTACAAGTTCAGAGGAGATGTGACCGGAGGGTTAGGTAATCCAGGAATGTTTCTGGGGGGAATTTATGACCTGAGTTAGGCCTACACAAATGGGAGGTGAGCAGAGAAGCAGGGATGGTAGGGATGCTGAGAGGAACCCCATAAGCAGAGGGCAGCACGTGACAGGTTCGGGAGACTGTGAGAAACAACAAACCAGAGGTCTGTGCAGCGGCTGCGGTGGGCAAGGCCTTGAATGCACAGCAAAGGGGCCTGGTCTTCCTTTTACAGTCAAGAAAGAGCCACAGAGGGTTCTCAGTGAGGACTCCGTATGCTTTCTGAAGTGTGAAGTTTGTCGGGCATTCAAGGCCTTCTACCATCTGGCCACCCATCCCTTTTTTCCCACATGCCTCACTGACCCCACAAACCCCAGTATTCCTACTCCAGAGTTCTCCCCACCTCTCTGCCTTCTACACCATCCCATCCGCCCTGCTACTAGCCCACCCCATGCTTCAAGTTCACAATGAAGCACCCTTCTACCAACTACCCATCGTACCATGTGCTTCACATATATCACCTCACAGTCACCCATAACGTCTCTGGTCTCTGATTTTACAGAGGACGAAACAGAAGCCTGGCAGGATGGTGTCTCACTCGCTGTCTCACAGTACGTGGCACAGCCAGGATTCAATTTTGAACTGATGTCAAGACCCCTACTCACTATAGCAAACTGCCTCTTGTCCCAGCCCACAGAGCCTTCTGAAGCCTTCTGGGTTACTCCAGCCTCAAAGCCTCTCCCTGCCAGCCCCTAGCACTCATTTGGAATCAGAGGCCCACGACTGGATCCTAGCACACCTAGCTTGCTTTTCATTGTTTCCTGCACGTCTATCTTGCTCCCACCCCCAACAGGAAAAGAGCCATGGTTGATGATAGGTCACTTTCTTCCCGTGCTGTCCCCTCCCTCCATATCCAAGATGTCTAGTAGCACTGATAGGAACCACCCACCTGCTCTGGTAGGATTCAGAAGTTCAGCTGAGCACAGGGCAATTTCCCTGAGCCTGCCTCCCATTTCATGAGGGGAGCCATAAATTATTCACTGCACCTTTGTGCCTAGGAAGGCCAGACAAGGGGCCAGAGGGAAAGAACACCAGCCCCTCCCAACCCCAGAAGCCAACAGCCCTGGGGTGGGGGTGGGAGGTCAGAATCCGGAGCCCCTAGCCAAGGTCTCGAAGCAGATTCCGGAGGGCTGTGGAACAGGGAAGCAGCCAGGGGAGCATGACCCATACAGGAGTCCCAGCTGAGCAAACCCCAGTCTGTGAGCCTGCAACAGTAGCCTACCTTCTAACCTAAGGCAGATCTGAGAATTTTCCTGGTCAAAATTCAAGCTTCCTTTCTTTATAGAGAAGGAAATAGATATCTGGCCAAGCACTATATATTTGCATCTTATTTAATTCTCACAACAACCTTGTAAAAGCGAAATTCCAATTTACAGGGAAGCCAGTGCTCTTGAGTAAAGTGCATGTGGCCCAGAGTAAAGTGCCCAGCGGGAAGCAGAGCAGATTCAACCCACCTGGTCTGACTTAGCTGTCTGCCTGCGCTGTTTAGCCCACCCAACTGGGAGCTAGTCGTCCCACTGCCTTTTCCATCTGGGTGACTTCCAGAGCACCTGGTATGAATTGACGCTCAGTTCCTGAATTAAACTCCAAGGCCCTGGGCAAGTATGTGGCTTCATCTCTCTGGGCCTCCGTTTCCCCCACATGGCAGCCATTAGTAACAAGCCCAGTCCTGGCAAACACAAAAATCTCTTTAGCACTTGACAGTTTGCCAGATGTGATGGCCCCATTATCTGAGCAGGTAACACACAGCCTGCCTTGACCCCATTTTACAGGTGAGGCCTGGAGACATGCATGCATCTGAGAGGTCCCAGGTGGCCCACCAACCCCCATCCTGCCTCATACTCCAGGTTCCAGGTTCTTTCCACCACACCATGAAATGAGATCACAGGTGTGAAATTATCTCATCAAAGGGGAGCTTTGTTTAGATGTAGGGATTATAATGAGAATTTGAATCCCCATGGATGGGAGTTGGGGGGGGATGCCAAGCCCCTCTGTAACCCTCTCTTTCGGTGCCCCCCAACCCCTCCACCCCCAGGGACTGAGCTTCTAGCCTTCATCTGACCTCTCCACCCTCCTCCACCTCCCAGGGGCTTTCCAAGGGGGTTTCCCCAGACACCAGGAAGCTGGGCACAGCAGGGGTTAACTACTCCCAGCCAAGGCCACAGGGCTCAGACCAAGGCCACGTCCCCTCCCCCTCCCCACTCAGAACAAGAACCTACAGAGCTCACGCCAAGCTATCTTTCACAACACCCCTCTTTCTGCATGGCCCCAGGGGGCAACAGAAGGAGCCCCTGCCTGGGAATCCAGACACCTGGGACTGTGCCCCTAGCCCTGGCAGCCCCAGCCTAGAGACCCTAAGCAAGCCCCTCCCCTCCCCTCCCCTCCCCTTCTGGGCCAGAGGTGTCTGGCAGGTTCCCTTGCCCAGGAGAAGCTGGGGTCAGACCTTCAGTCTGGGTCAAAGGCTATGGGACTGCTGGCTGGTCTTGGGCCCCAGCAACCACCACACAGACTCTCAAAGCAGCCTCATAAGTGGTCACCCTGACCTCCCATCAGGGGTGAGAAAACCCCAGCCACCCACCCAGAAGATGCTAACTGGGAGCAGATACCTTGAAAGATCTTTGGGAAGATTTTCTCAAGTGTACTGCTGCCTCAACCACTTATTTACTTTAGCCCCTAGGACAACTGGCACCCCCCCCCCGGCCCCCCCCCCCCAGCCTCCTGTGTCCCATTACTAATGTGAAGGAGGGGAGCTGGTGAGTGCTGAGAGCCCTCACCTCTTCCAGCTCTGATGGGCTCTGACTTGGGGACCTCTAGAGTGAGTTTTCCCAACAAGCAAGCAGCATCTCAGGATGCCATGGTGTCTTAGAGACCCCAGAGCCTGGCACACAGGGGCCAGGAGCCACTGCTCCCTGGTCTGGGGTCCACAGGGAGGGAAGCTGTGGAACTGGGAAGCTTCCCATCTCTACCCTCAACTCTGGGTCACCTTTCCTGGGACGTGACCTGGCCGTGGAGTGGGAGGGAAGGCGGCCAGGGGAAGCCACCTCCCCAGCCTCAGGATCAGCTCTTGGATGCCCCAGTGGCCCTGCTTTGACCCCTCCCCGCCACCTCCTGCCTGGCGGCTATCCACTTCCTTTCTTCGTTCTCCACTTCTTTCCCTCTCCACCCTAACCCTCCACCCCAGTCTCATCCCCCAGAGTGAAAACATCAGGGTCACTCAACCCCGCTGAGCCTCTGCGTCCCCATCTGTAAGAGCCCATAACAATGCACAACACCTTTTATCTCATGGAATAGTAGTGAGCCTTAAATGAGGGACCATTTGCGCAAGGGTGGGGCGCGGACCCGCACACAATGGGCGCTGAATAAGTGCCCGTTTTCTCCCTTCCAGGCGCCCTCTCCTAGCTCCAGCCCCAGCTAGTGCCCGGTACACGCCCGCAGCTGGCCCCGCGCTGCCCGGTAGGGGTCGAAGGCCGCCCTTGCCTGGCATCCGGGGCTCTCTCACCTGCAGCTCTCGGCTCTCGGCTCTCGCCGGCCGCCGGGCAGGGGTGGTGGTGGTGGGGTGGCCTGTGATCCCTTCTTCGGGGCAAACGCTGAGCCCTCGCCTGGGGCGGCAGAAAGGTGACAGCTTCGGCTCGCAGCACCAGCTCGGTCCGGCTCAGTCCAACTGCCCAGCAGGCTTGGGACCCCTCACGGGGTGCTTGGACCCGGGCCGGGGTTTCCTGGGCGTTCGCACGGTCCCAAGTCCGAAGCACCGGGCGGAAGGCAGCTGAAGGTTTGGGTCTCGGGAGCCAGAGTCTGGGGGCTTCTGGGCTCCGTTGCACTCGGTCGGGAGGCTGTGGGCACCCGTCTTAACCCGGGTCCGGGGGCTCCGACACACACTACAGAAAGGCAGGGTACAAGCCCGCAACCATAGACCAGTACGGTGGGCCAGGAGCTTCCCGCCCCAGGGCACTGGATCGGGTCGGGAGCTCAGGGCGTCCCAGCCGCGACGCCCCGGATCGCGGGGCTGGGAGCGTCCCGGCACAGAACCCCGGGCTGGGGCAGGCGGGGCAGGGCGCAGGCGAGGACACGCAGAGCCGCGGCGGCCGAAGCCCGGCGGAGAAGTCTTCCCAGGTCCGGACTCGGCTCGCTCTGCAAAATGGGGCGGACCTCCGCGCGTCGGCTGACTCCGGAGCTCGGGGCCGCGGCTCCACTTCCTCCTCTTCCCCCGGCTCGCTCGCGGCTCGCTCAGCCCTGCGCGGCAGCCGCAGCCACCCCCGCTGCTGTCATCCCCGCCGCCCACCCCCACAAGAGCTGCAGCCGGAGCCGGAGCCGGAGCCGGAGCCGAGCCCAGCCGAGGCAGCGCCGCCCAGCGCCAGAGCGCCAGCTGGCGCGGCTCCGTCCGAGCGGGGCGGGGTCAAGCGAGGCCCCGCCCCCCCCGCCGGGCCTTTGGCAAGGGGCGGGGCGCGCCCCAGAGACCCTCCTCCGGCCCCGCTCTGTCCGACAGCGGGAGCCAATGGGAAGATGGGAAAAGAGCGGAGCTCTGCGGAACGTGTACTCTACCCCGAAGAGGGCGGGGCAGACAGTGGAGACTTTGCGGCTGGGGAGAGGACAATGGAGGGGTGGGGGGTTTTAAAGAGTGGAACGGGGTACAGAGTCGCCTGGGGACCCAGATGGAGGGAGAGGTGATGACTGCTGTGTGTGGGATGGGGGCGCGGAGGCTGCCGTGTGTTGGGGAGTGGGGGGTCAGGCGGTAGGAAAAGAAGCAGGGTGGAGGTGAGGTAAGGTATTCGGGGATAGCGGAGTCCCCAGGGATAGGGGAGCTCTCCGGGGTGGTGGGACACCGCCTCCACAGTACTCTTCCCCCTTCCCCAGTTCAAGGGCTCAGCGCGCGGAGGTGAGCATTGGAAGCCGTGAAACATTCAGATTTCACGAAGCGGTGAAAAATGTTTTTGAAAATAAAGATCGTATCTACCTACCTACCTATCTTCCTTCCTTCCTTCCTCCCTTCCATCCTCCCCCCCCTTCCTTCTTTCCTTCCTTCCTTCAACATTTTCCCCTTCCCAGCGCCCATCTTCGAGGAGGAGCGTCCTTGCCAGTTATAGATACACTAAATCAAGAGCAGTGTGTGAGGATCACACACACGCACTCCCTCTGTCTCAATTCCTCTCTCTCTCAATCTCTCTGTCTCTTTCTCTTTCTCCCTCCCCTCGAGTAAGGCAGCATCTGCGCTCGGCTCCCTGCCCTCCCCTCCCCCAGCGCCTTGGGTCGGGGGAGCTGTGTCTGATTATCTGATTATTTCCAAGAGTCCCCTGCCAACTGCACAGGGCAGGGCACAGGGCAGACGTTAGAGGGTTTTGATGTATGAATGAATGAGGGTTGATGTGCTGCTGGGTCATGTAAAAGTCACTAATTGGCCTGGGGAGCAAAGGAATGGCGGCTGCACAGTAAGGCTTTTCAGTAAGCCTCACACAATAGGTGCCCCATTTCCCTGATGACACCAAAGCACAGAGAGGCCAAGTGATATTCTCAAGATCATATAGCTGGCACAGGATTCTATCCACTCATCACTATCGCTTTCTAGGGCATAGCTGTGTGGCTGTGACCAGGTTACTTGACCTTTCTGAGCCTCTGGTTCCTCATCTGTAAAAGGGAAATAAAGATGCTGCTACTTGGCGGGGACTGGCAGGCACCAGACTTCAAAAAATGGAAGGAAGGGTATTCCTGGCAGAGGAAACCGCATATGTAAAGGCATGGAGTCTGAAAGAACACTCCTGGGGACCCCTGGTCTATTCTGGAGGGTTAGGCTAGGCTTCCCTGAGGGAGTAAAAGGCAGGCTCAGGCCAGAAGTAGGGGGTAGCTAGATTAGGAGGGAACCTCAGGGAATGGACAGTGCTCTGGGCAGAGAGGCCAGCCTGGGCAAAACCGTGGAGGTTAGGGAGGACATTCCTTTGTTGAAGACAAGTTCAGAGTGGTTGGACAGCTCCCAGGGAAGGAACAGCAGAACTGATGGGAAGAGAAGAGCATGACAGAGCCAGACAGGAGGGAGTTCAGACTTTATTCTGAGGACCAAGAACTCTGTTGGGGTCTTGCTCATGACCCTGAACCCAGCAGGGTTATTCCGAGGCCCCAGCCTGGACTCACTGGTTGTCAGAAGGGTGGCCTGGAAAATTTTAAGCCAGGCATTGATAGGGGAAAGAGAGCTTTGTAGGGAAACCAGGTAGCACGAAAACAGTTAAAAGCCACAGGAGGCAAATGCCATGGGCCTGCACAGTGAAGGTTGGAGTCTTCAATGAGGTCTGGACCCTGAGGCTCTGGCCCATCCCCTCTTGAGAGTGCAGCAGCCTTAGGGTCTGGTTGGAAGAACAAGGAAGAGGGTGAGCTCGAGGCTGAAGTCCAGGGGAGCACCCTCTCTTAGCCAAGCCCAGGGGTTGGGAGTTTGGAGGTTGTCTCCAGGAAGCTTGCATTGGTGGATGTGGCAGGAGGGCTGGGAGGGGGCACTTTTGCTAAGAAAACTTCGACTTCTCCCACTGCCCAGAACCTTCATATGGCTCCCCGTTGCCAGCACGATCAGGTCCTAAATATCTAGTCCGGTGTTTCAAGGCCTCCATTACTGCTCTCTCCCAGCCTCACCAGCCTCCTCTTCCAATCACTTTCCTCTCCCCTTGTACCAGACTTCTCTCAGCTCTATCCATGAGCAGGATACAGTCTGTCCCTTCCCTGTGGTTGCTCTCACAATTGTCCTTGCCTGGGGTACCGTGTTCCCTTTCTCTCCCGAGTGATTTCTACTTCCCTGCTGAACTGAAGAGAAGAAACTCTGGGGCAAATGCCCATCTACCCTCTTTACTGCTATATCTTCAGAGCCCAGCACATAGCAGGTGCTCAGTGGGTAACCGTTGAATGAATGTTCCATCTCGCAAATCAAGTGTCTCCTCACTGAGAAGCCTTCTTGGACTCTCCCAGGAAGTCTGCCTTCGGTACGAGATCTCTTGGCTTGAAGGCTCTGTAATTATGTATTTGGTGTCTAGTTGGCCCCACTGGGCTGTGGGAGCATGTCTGTGGCAGTGCGCCCCCACCCACCAGCACCCCACGGAGTGTAGAGCCGGGCCTTGTAAGACCTCAACATAGAGCAATGAATGAGGCTCTCAGAGAGCAGTTCTCTGGCCGCCCCTGCTGAGAGAGCCTCCTAGGCGGTTCAGATGAGCAGAATGCCAGAATGAAAAGGAGGCTTTCAGAATAGACCCCCATCACCTCTGAGGCCTGGGGGAAGAGGGCCCAAGGTCACCAGGAGGTGACCAGCAAATAGTTCTCAGACACCCACATTCGCCCTCTGGCTACCCTCCCCGGGGCTGGGGGGGGGGGGCGGTGGGGGGCGGGGAGGAAGTCTCCTGACCTGGGAGAATCCGGCCTTTTTGCCACCAGAGAGTCCCACAAAGCGTGACAGATTCATGGTCATGGCAGTTTGCCTGGGAGGGTGACCGAGGGCTCAGGGGAAGGCTCTGAACCTGGGCCTCTGGGGCTGACAGAGAAGGCTGACCTTGTCGGTCTCGTGCCCACCCTCCCAGAGCCTGGCATCCTCCTTATATCCTCCTTATATGACCAGAGGAGGTCATATCCTCCTTATATGACCAGAGGAGGATTAACAGTGGGCCTGTTGCAGCTTCAGCTCTGTCACACGTTCCTTTTTATTCTTGTGGCAAAGATTCACTTTTGTGCCTCCATGTACGGTAGGAATTTTGCATTCTTTTTCTTTTTCTTTTTTATGTTTATTTTTGAGAGGGGGGAGGGGCAGAGAGAGGGAGACACAGAATCCAAAGCAGGATCCAGGCTCTGGGATGACAGCACAGGGCCCGACGCAGGGCTCGAACCCATGACCCGTGAGATCACGACCTGAGCCGAAGTCGGACGCTTAACCAACTGAGCCACCTAGGTGCCCCTGCATTCTTTTCCTTAAACAGGAACTCCAAATTGTATAAGGCTGCACGCCCTGCGAGATCTGCCTCCAACAAATCATTAGGGTGCACCCATGATGTGCAGGCACTGTGCTAGGTGCCGGCAGGGGACAGCACGGAGAACGGGGCAGCTTCTGCACTAACCTCCTCCTGGTGGGGCTGATGGGCTCAACTGAACTCACAGTACGTGCTGCTTTCCTACCTGTCTGCCTCTCCAGCCTGGAATCTGTCCCCAACTCGTGCTGCCCGCATGCACCCCCCCCTCCCCCGGGGCTTCAAGGACCCTCTGAGAAGCCTGCCCGACCCTCCCGGTGGGAAGCACAGCATTGTCCATCGAAGCAGCTGACAATGCAAGCTTTTTGTGCCCTTCTGGGGACACTGATCCCCTTGGCTCTTGGGCTACTTGTGGGTCAGTTTTTAGAGGGCAAGGGATGGAGTCTTGTCTGTACCCCTAGCCCATCCCACATTTACCAATAATTCCTGAGCTGGATGAAGTCCTAGACTACACATTGGGCATCCAGGGATGGGACAACTGGGGAGGAGACAGCCCTTGACATCAAGGCGCTCCAGTCCCAGGGCTGTGTGCAGCGGCTATATGTACAGAGTGCTCTGTGAACACAGAGGAGGGTGCCTGCTTTGGCAAGGGGGGGGGGGCGGGGCGGGGTCAAGGGCAGTTTCGCAGAAAGGTGACATTTGAGTTGGCTATCTAAGGCTAAGTAGAAGTTGTCAGATAAGGAGAGAAGTCTAGGCAGACAGAACCCAGAGTACAAAGGCCCAGAAGTGGGAACAGGCAGGTGACAGGTGAGAACTGTGGTGTGTTTGAGGGAAGGGCAATGACGTGGGGAGGGAGAGCTTGAGGACACACAATGGCACAGCTGGAGCGCAGACTCTGAACCCACACGGCCTGGGTTCGCATACTGGCTCTGCCTTTATGAGCTCTGTCATGGCCCTGTGCCTGTCTCCTCTATAAAGTGTGGATAATACCAGTACCTATCTCACGGGGTATTATTTATAAGGATTAAATGAGGTCCATTTTGTAAGAGTTTAGGGTGATGTTGGCGCATGGTAAGCCCACTGCGAGTGATAAATAAGGTGGAGCTGGAGGGGCAGGCAGAGGCCATATTAGGCAAGGCTTTGAGTTTGGACTTTTACCTGGAGGCACCAGAACTTTAACAAGGAGGAAGGGATCCAGCCTCCCTCCTCCCACCCAGGAACTGCAGGCCCCCTCCCCCTCCCCCTCCCCAGCCCTCGGAGCCTCTAGTGGCATCAGTCAATACATAGTGGGACTGCAGGGGCTGGGGCCACATCCCCACCCCCCCACCCCCCGCCTCGGCATACCCAAGGCAAGCGTATGGCCCAATTTGTTGCCAGAGGAGGTCAGGGAGGGGCCCCCAGGGGGTCTGGGCATCTGGGAAGGAAGAGCATCTGAACCCTGGCCGGCCCTGAAGGATGGTGGGACGGGGTAAGAGTGTGTGTTGAGTGGGGAGTGGATGGGGGTGTTGGAAAGGCAGCAAAGTCACTTACCTGACCTGGAGACAAAGTAGGATGTGGGACACTTGGGGCATGATGTTTGGGCTGGGGAGCCAGAGGCGCATCCTGGCCTAGTCACCTCCCTTCTCTCTGCCTCAGTTTCCTCGTGAGTAAAATGGAGACGAAAATGGCCCCTCAAAGGTGGTGAGGACTAAAGCGCTTGGTCAGCCAGGCCTGAGGCAGCATGGTGTGGCGGGGGAGATCTACTCGGTTCCACGGTACCAAGGCGGGAAGGTCGAGAAAGCCTGTGCCTGAAGAGGTAGGCAGGAGGCCCTGTCCCTCAGGTCTTTGTCACAGGGTTTGGTTTCTGTGCTGCCAGCAGAGGGGAGTCTGGGGAGAGTTTAAGCAGGAGACGATGTCAGATCTGCTTTGCAGAGCTTGTTCTGGTCAGTCTTTGGAGAAGACTGAGGCAGAGAGGGCAGCTCGAGCCTGTTTTGAGAATCCAGAGGACAAGGAAAGGTGAGGTTCTGAACCTGGGCTCCAGGGGTGGGCGTGGGCGGTCAAGGACATTTAGGGGGAAAGAGACAAGCTACTGATTGTGTCTATGTGGGGTAAGGGAGATAGAGAATCTGAGATGTTTGGGCCTGGGACAGTCTTTAGGGTGAGAGGGGACCATTCCCAGGGAGGGAGTGTGCGGTTCACAGGGATGCAGCAGGAAAGAAATAAAGCGGGAGAGGGGGTGGGCCAGGAGCATTGGGACTGAATGCTTGGGGTCAGCATCTGGGTTCTGAGGGTGGTTCTCTGGAGAGGTGGAGGCAGGAACAGGGGTGCGTGCATGTGGAGACTTTGTGGGTAGCCTTTCCCAGGTCGATGGCAAAGGGTGCACGCTTGAGTGGCAGCTGGGGGAGGAGGCAGAGTTGGAGGCTTTGGGTTTTTGTTTTTGGAGGGGAACGTAAAGCCTACAGCCCTGTGCAGGAGAGGAGGTAGCCAATTAGTGGGCTGGAGAGACAAGGTGCTGACCAGAGTCTGAGGAGAGGCAGCACTTCCGGCTTCCGAGTGGTGAGGGGACCGGAGTGGGGACAGGGCAGGTGAGGAAGATCAGGCCTGAAGGCCTCAGTGAAGCAGGAGCCAAGGTGTCTGCCCTCCAAGGAGAGGGCCAAGTGGAGCAGGCCTCCAGGCAGGAAGCTGGGAGGCGTGGCCGTGGAAAGTGGAAGGGAGACCAAGGTGAGAGCCATAAATCTGTGTTGGCTCCTTTCATATGGTGGAGGGATTGGTGATGGCTTCGGGGAACGTCTGTATCAAGTAAATAAGAATTTATACCTGGCCTGCTTCTCATTCTGCTGGATCCTTGGCTCCAGTCTTGAAAGGATGGGCAGCTTCAGGATCCTCCCTGACCCCCCATCCTGCGACTCCCTCCCCTCCACCAAGCCTTCCTACGGGTCAGTGGGAATAACAGCGATCATTATCAGCTTACCGGCACTTCCTGATGTTCGTAAGAGGGGGAATCTTGGACCCACCATTGTCAATTGCATTCCCCCCGGGACCATGAACTCCTTGTTGGATTTCTTCCCTGTCTTCAGCAGCACGGGGGCTCGGGTCACACCCAACCGGTGCCGAATACCTTTAAAGCGAAGCAAAGGGGAGAACTTTATTTGACCGCCTCTGCTGCCCCCTGCTGTCTGATATGGGTTGGTGGAGAACAATGGTTCTAAGTGCTAACGCTACAGCTCTGACTCTCCAATTTGTGGGTCTCCAGACACTGTTTCACGCCTAAAAATTATTGAGGACGCCACAGAACTTTTGCTTATATGGTTTATATTGGCCTTTACAGTGTTATAAATTAAAACAGACTCTTAAAAATGTTCATGTAATTAATTTAAAATAACAACCTTCCTACGTTTAAACATCTTTATGAAAAATGTCTTTTCCTAAAGAAAAAAACGAGGGTGAAGAGTGGCATTGTTTCACAGATTTACAAGTTTCTTAATGCCTGGCTTAACAAAAGACAGCTGGGTTCTCCTATCTGTTTCTGCATTCGATCAAGCACAATATGCTGTTTTGTTTGAAGCTGACAAAGAAAATGGAGGCTTATGCTGATACGTAGTTAGAAAAGAAGGGGTATTTTAATGGCCTTTTCAAATAATTGCGGACACAGCAACAGTCAGTTGCTATTAGAATCTGAAATCACATCAGTGAAATTTTCTTACTCAGTTCCATTAACGTCCATTGGTCTCCTTTGCACTGTTAAATACATCTTTTACCCATGCCTGATTTTGTAACAGCATGCAGTGGCCATTAGGGAAAAAATTAATTCGCCAAGTTACCTTTCAAATGCTGATAAATTTTGGCACACACTAGCTTAAAAAATCGAATTCACTAATATCACTACTGATCTCATCAGAGAAATCTTTCAGTATTGAGAAGCTGTCAAGCTTACAGTGGTGAACACGAGTCTTCCAAAATTCTAATTTTCACTTGAAAGCTTGAATTTTTATCCTTAGCCACAAACTATGTCAGTCTACCCTGAAATGACAGGCTCATTTCTTCAGTTTTGAGAAAATGCCTGCCAGATATTCAAGTCTGCATAACCATAATTTGCCTGTCAATTTTTCTTTCGAGTAAAAATAGCGTTCCATGAAAAAAGTGGCTAGGGTAGCTCACAGTTCAAGCAGTTGCACAAATGCTTTTCCTGGAGGCAACCACGATGCTTCTGTCTACAGCAGAAGTGCTTCAGGATACTTTCCGTTTCATCACAAGGAATATTAAAAAGGTGTGTATTCAAGGGTGAATAAAGAATGAATTGAATACGTTTTCTTGTTTCATCAGTAGGATAATTTTATTGCTTTCTTGAGTGATATTGGCAGTGTTTTCCTGCGAGGGCATGGCAGCAAAGAATATGATTATTTCTAGGACAGTTTGGAGCTCCAATTGGTATGGAGGCACCAGTGGCTGCATCATCTGTGAAACATCACCCCAGTGGAAAAGGCAAGGGATGCTTAGTACCGTTATGCAAAGGGTTTGGACCTAAAAGGGTCTAGTGTCTGCTCTGGAATGTGTATTTTGAATTTAAAAAAAAAAAATTTTTTTTTTTTAACGTTTATTTACTTTTGAGACAGAGAGAGACAGAGCATGAACGGGGGAGGGGCAGAGAGAGGGAGACACAGAATCTGAAACAGGCTCCGGGCTCTGAGCTGTCAGCACAGGGGCCCAATGCGGGGCTCGAACTCACGGACTGCGAGATTGTGACCTGAGCCGAAGTCGGCACTCAACCGACTGAGCCACCCAGGCGCCCCTGGAATGTGTATTTTGTACTAGGCACTGGTTCGAGCATTTTACTCTTTAAAAAAAAATGTGGTAAAATATACATGACATAAAATTTATATTTTCACCATTTTTTAAAGTTTATTTATTTTGAGAGAGAGGGAGAGAGAGAATGCACACAAGTGGGGGAGGGGCAGAGAGAGGGAGAGAGAGAGAGAGAGAGAGAGAGAGAGAATCCCAAGCAGGCTCTGCACCATCAGTGTGGCGCCCAACGTGGGGCTCAAACTCACAAACCTTGAGATCATGACCTGAGTCCAAATCAAGAGTTGGTCACTCAACTGAGCCACCCATGTGGCCATGTTTTCACCACTGTTTAATTTTTAATTTTTTGTGTTTATTTATTTTTGAGAGAGAGAGACAGAGAGAGAGTGTGTGTGTGTGTGTGTGTGTGTGTGTGTGAGAGTGGGGGAGGGGTGGAGAGAGGTGAAGACACAGAATGCGAAGCAGGCTCCAGGCTCTGAGCTGGCAGCACAGAGCCCGACGCGGGGCTCGAACTCAGGAACCGCGAGATCATGACCTGAGCCGAAGACAGATGCCCAACCGATGGAGCCACCCAGGCGCCCCTCACCATTTTTAGTGTAGAGTTCAGTGGCATAAAGCCCATGCACACTGTCATGCAACCATCAACACTGCTCATCTCCAGGACTTTTTTCATCTTATGAAACTGAAAGTCACGCCCATTACCCAATAACTTCCTATTCCCTCATCCCCCAGCCCCCCGGCCACCAGCATTCTACTTTCTGTCTTCATGAATTTGTTACCTCATACAAGCGAAACCATACAGACTTATTCACTCAGCGTAATGTCTTCAAGGTTCGTCCATGTTGTAGCATGTGCCAGGATTTCCTTCCTTTTGGAGGCCGGATAATAGTGCATTGTATGGATATGTCACATATTTTGTTTCTCCATCCGTCAATGGGCCCTGGAGTTGCTTCCATCTCTTGGCTGCTATGAAAAGTGCTGCTGTGGACTTGGGCGTGCGGGTATCAATTCTGTTGGGTAGATCCCCATTAGTGGAATTGCTGGGTTATACAGTCGCTCTATTTTCAATATGTTTTAATTAAAATTCTAAAATGAAAAATTTTAAGTGTTAAATACTGTTTGCCACAGTGGCTGCAACATTTTACCTTCCCACCAACAGTGCACAAGGGTTCCAGTGTTTCCACATCCTCTCCAACACTTGTTATTTTTATGTTTTTTGATAACAGCCATCCCAGTGGGTACGAAGTATTATCTTCTTTTTTTTTAAGTTTATTTATTTATTTTGAGAGAGAGAGAGAGAAAGAGAACTAGCAGGGGAGGGGCAGAGAGAGAGAGAGTGGGGGACATAGGATCGGAAGTGGGCTCTGTACAGATAGCAGAGAGCTCGATGTGGGGTGTGAACTCAAAACCCGCGAGATCATGACCTGAGCAAAAGTCAGACACTTAACTGACTGAGCCACCCAGGTGCCCCAGCTTTGTGGTTTCGATTTGCAATTCTCTAATGGTTAGTGATGTTAAGCATCTTTTCATGTGCTTATTGGTCACCTGTTTATGTTCTTTGAAGAAATGTCTACTCCAGTTCTTTGCTTGTTTTTGAATCAGGTTGTTTTTGCTTGTTGACAAGCATTTTGCTCTTAAGCCTCATCACAGCCCTAGAGGGTAGACTGTTATGGTTGTCACTTACCGACGTGAGAACACCAACATGGGGGTTAAGTAGCACGCCCACAGTCACACAGCTAGGAAGGGGTAAATCCGGGGTAAAGATAATCTGGTGTTCTTTTTCACCATGCCTTTCTCTTGTGCCCGAGAACGGAAGGGCATCCTTTATCTCCAGGAGCAGCAGGGATGGGGGAAGAAACAGGAGAGTCACTCAGTTGATGTCCTGTCTCGAGTATCATGCACCTAAGAGGCAATCAGGGTAGAAAATTGGAAATACCCCAACCAGCCAACACCTCAGGAAAGGTGATACTAACTGTGGCTTCCTATAATAACTCAATTCAAGGAAACTTTGCTGAGCACCCAGCCTATGCCAGAACCCACAGACTTCTCTTCTTATTCAGTTTCTGTAACAGAACAAGTTTCAGCATAAGGGGGAATTCAGTGAAAGGATATGGGGGAGTCCCCCAACTTCTAAGGGCAGGGGTAGGGTCACGCCTCTGGATGAGGCAAAAAACAGGGCCATCCAACAGGTCCCAAATGAATATTATGGTCCATCCACCCAAAGAGAAACCGAGTTTTCTATCTCTGTCCTAGTTGCAAAATTCTTGGAAAGAAGGCATTCGGCCTAGAATGACCATGGTCCTCAGTCTTCATCATAGAGGTTGAGAGCAAAGGAATGTGGTATCCGTGTTTGCAAACATGGATGGTGGGGCAGAGGCAATTCTTGGGGGAAAAAAAGGTGCTTGGCAGACAATCTTCCCAGCTTCTCCCACATTGATCAATACACAAACAGGCCTTTTCAGTCTCAATGATGTTTGTTTGTAATATTTTGAACTTTTGTTTTACTGAGCAATTCTGCACGGATAGCAACAAGAGGATTCACACATTGTGACTTCTAATGTGACTTTTCGTGATGATTTCTCTTACCTTGGTGCACTGGTCAGCTACTGCCATAATGATGCTGCATAACAAACAACTAAAAATCTTGACGGCTTATAAACAGTATCTCTCTGTCTTGCTCACAGTCTGCAGGTAGGCTGGCGTGGCAGGAAATGCTCTGCTTCAGGCTTTCAGGCTCAGGTCTCTTCCACCTGCCTCTCATTCTGAGATCAATGGCTGCCCAACTCATGCTTTCTTCACGCAACTGTCAGGGTGCAAGCAGAAACACGTGATGCCTCTTTTTTTTTAATTTTTTTTTCAACGTTTATTTATTTTTGGGACAGAGAGAGACAGAGCATGAACGGGGGAGGGGCAGAGAGAGAGGGAGACACAGAATTGGAAACAGGCTCCAGGCTCTGAGCCATCAGCCCAGAGCCCGACGCGGGGCTCGAACTCACGGACCGCGAGATCGTGACCTGGCTGAAGTCAGACGCTTAACCGACTGCGCCACCCAGGCGCCCCTCCTTTCTTCATTCTTTAAATACATGTATACTGAGCGATTGCTTTGTGCTCAGCATTGTTTTAGTGCTGGGGATACAGCAGTGAAAATCTCTGCCATCATGAAATTTAGTTTCTAGTGGAGGGAGGTAGACAATAAACAAACAAACAAACAAACAAACAAACAAGAACAGGATATTAGTTGAGATACGTGCCGCAGAGAAGGGAAAGAGCGCCACAGACAGAGGAGAACATGGAGTGTCAGCAGGGGAATTACTATTTTAAATGGAGTGGTCAAGAAAGGGGACATCTGAGTTAAAAAACAAACAAACAAAAAAACCCTGAAGCAGACCACAGGTGCAAAGGCCCTGAGGTGGAGCACACCTAGTATGTTCAAGCCGGGAGGCCAATGTGGCTTGAGTGAAGGGGGTGATGGAGGGGGTGGGGTGGAGGAGGAAGGTAAAAGATGGATCCATGAGGTCACAGAGAGCGGATCGGTGGGCCCAGAGCCCACGGTAAGGAATTGAATTTTTGCTTCCGTTGAAATGGGGAAGCACCTCTGAGTTCAAAGCAGAGCGGTTCAGTGTTTGCCTCAGGAGTTAAATAGACCAAGGGTGGGGGGGCCCCGGGTTCAAAGCAGGGACAGTGGAATGCAGCAACCAGAGGGGAGGTGGTGGCAGCCCAGGGGAGGGCAACAGCAGGGTGGTGTGAGAGGTGGTCAGATTCCATAAGTCTTCGGAAGGTGGAGCCACAGGATTTCCTGATGAACTGAATGTAGGTTGTGAGAGAGAGGAGTCAAGGCCGGCCCCGCCTGAGCACCTAGAGGGATGGCAGTGCCCTGATCTGTCACGAGGAAGGTGACAGGAGCGAGAGGTTTTGGGGGGCAGATCAGAATTGGGGATTGGATGTGCTGATTCTCAGCTGTCTCTCAGACATCCGAGCAGACATGGCGGGCCAACAGTTGGGTGTCCGAATCTGGGGTCTGAGAGAGGTCCAAAAACATGGGCGTTGGGGCACAGGGACGGTGTTTAAAGTCTCGTGCTTGGATGAGACCAATAAAGAAATGGTTGCTGAAGAAGACAAGACCAGGACCGAGCCTCGGCCTCCTGCATCCGGGGAAGAGGAGGACTGGGCAAGAGAGACAGAGGGGGAGTCCGGGAGAAGAGCAGGACGAAACCCAGGGGTAGGGCGGGGCTGAGGAACCACAGGAGGCTGGACCTGGGGGCAGAGATCAGCCTCCATCCTCTGAGGGGTTCTGATGTAAAAGAAGGGAAGACAAGGGACAGAGAGGGAAACTGAGGTTTTCGTGACATAGAGCACATGAGACATGTGTATACCCAAGGGAAGAAGAGAGGACAGAAGAGCTGAAGGCTTCGGAGAGAGCAGGGGGGCGGGGGGGTGGGGGGGCACACCGGAGGAGGGGCTGGCTTGAGCTTGAGGACTTGTATTACCCACAAGATGTGGAGGGAGCCTGAGGTGGGGCGCTCTTTTCCGTTTGCTTTCATTTTCTCAGTGACTCAGGAGGCAAGATCATCAGCTGGGATGGAGGTGGGAAAGGGTCTTGGAGATGGGAGGGCAGAGGAGAAGCTATGCAGCTGTCGCCTAGGAGGGCAGGACAGGAGACCTTGGTACGCTTGCAGTGGAAGCCTTCAGGCCCCCTGCCGTCAGCCGACACGCGTTCAGCATCAGGCAGCCTGGAGGGCCCAGACCCCTGGCGCTTACACTGAAGCTCCTTTCCTTCCACATCGGTTGGTGGGCCAGGCAATGCAGTGTGGACGTGCAACTAGGGCACTTAACAGCATGCCACAGATCAGGGACTGGGAGAAGGAACATGCCTGGCAAATCTCGAGGCTCCAAGACCAGGTTTACATATTTAGGCAAGTTCCTCTGCTTCCAAATTTAAACAGTGGGAGGTGGGGGGGGGGGTAGCGGGACGTTCAGCAGCATCCCTCTGGGGTGGTCTTACAAGGTCCCCTATGCCACCGACCCTAATGTACCCATAAAGCAGATCCTGTCACTGTCATGTCCTTAGGAATGAGAACCCCATCTCCCTGACAAGAGCTGGTGCTTGGCCGCCCGGCCTGGTTTCATTGTTTCGTATTTTTGGGTCTGTTTTTTGGCAGAGGCTGCTTTTCCTAGATTACTTAACATCTGTTAGCTTGCTTCTAAAATAAAAGCGGGCAAGTCTGACTTCGATGTTTTCTCTTCCTCTGCGGTGGCCGTCAGTACAGGCCCGGCTGTCCGGGACCCTGCGCCGTGCTTTTCCACCCTGAAGTCATGCCCGCTCGTGGGTGGGCTTTGGTGCCCCGCCTATACCGGTCAAGCCCTTTCCCCTTCCTGGAGCGTCTTCTGCCTCCAGCTTCTGGCCTGGTTCCCAAGGACTCCTTGCCACCCAGGACCCCACTCCTGGGTTCTTGGGGTGCTGGCCTTCGGGTGCGGGCTGGCACACGCTGAGCCTCGTGGTGCTGTGACCAGCTGGCCAGGCCCGTCCAGTGATGTCCCTGCCTCTTACATCCCAGCCGGTCCCAGCTCCGTCCTCTTCCTGTCTGTCCCATCAAGGCACCCCGGGAGGCCCTGTGCCAGCCCGGGAGCCAGGGCCATAACCTTGCTCAGGCCGGGAATAAGGTGCTCACATTTGCTGAATGCTTCTGATGCACGTCAGGCACTGTGCCAGGCATGTGTGGCCGGCACTTCTGCTAATTCCCCAGTATCTGTGCCCTCAGTCTTCCACAGTAGTAGCACTCCTGATTTTCACCTGGACGGTGGCCCTTTGGCATCAAAAGCGCCGTTCAGGACTCTCTTGCTGTGGCCCTGGGACTAAAGTTACAGCCAACAGAATGTAAGCAAAATTGCTGCCTAGGACTTCTGGGAAGCACCCTTAAAGGGAGTGCCATGCACTTCTTTGGTCCATCTCTTATCTGCCAACTGGAACATGTAATGTGATGGCTGGGGCTCTAGCTGCCATCTTGGTCTTTGAAGACAAGGGCCACACCCTAGGGTCGGAGGAGCCATGAGCTAGAAGCAGTCTGAATGCCCAAGGACTTAACAAAGCAGAGCCCCCCCACCATCCCTGGACCATCGATTTCCAACCGTGCAACTGGGAGAGAAACAAAGTCTCATTTAAGCCAGAACAACTCTGGGGATTTGTTACTCATCGCTGAACCTAATCCTGCAGTGATGCCTTCCTTCTGCTGACTCACCTCATTTTCACTCTCATGAGAGCCCTGTCAAGCGGGTGTCACCCCCCTCATTGTAGAGAAGAGAAAGGAGGTTTAGGGATCTTATTTGGGCAAGTGGCCTGGCCCCCCCCCCCCCCCCGGCCAGTGTAAGACTGAAGTGAAGTGAAGTGCTCGCTCTGAGTCCTGGCCCTGCTCTCGCCAGCAGCCCTCGGGGCCACACCCGGGCTGACCCACCTGTGTGCCCTGATACCGCCTGGTCTTCCCAACAGTCCTTCATACAGGGCCCAGAGGCATCTAATGACATGGGTGACACTAGATGACAACTGCTTCCGGGGCAGCTTTACCACTGGCAGCCCCACATCCCTCAGTGGTGGGCACGCCCGGACTGGTGGTCACCACAGACCCGTGGCCGAGCCAGGACCCGTTGCTGCCCTGGGGACATCCAGACACTGAGCCGTTGCGACCTGCCAAATTTCCCGGGATTTGTTTCCTCCCTTCTCGGAGCCCTGGGAGCTTTCTGAGCCGGGGCCTTGGCTGCCAGCCCCTGGGGTCTGGTGAAAGGCTGGAGCAGGGCTAAGAGATTAAGGAAATGAGGCCCGTCGACGCTGGCAAGAAGTGATAGCCCAGATTGCGTCTTGGCCTGACCTTGCCCTGGCCTCACAAGTCAGGACCTCCCACTCCTGTCTTGACTCTCCTGTCTCCCCTGACTCTCTGAACATCTTACGACCCCAAGAAATCGCAGAGTCCTAGCTTGCTGGGGCCAGAGCAATCAGGCTCAGGCTGACCTAAGGGTGCCCACCCACCCCTGCCCCCACCCAGGTACCTGTCAGACATGGTGAGCTCCGAATCAGTACAGGACAAGGGGCTCCATACTCAGGGGCACTTGTGTCAAACCCTGGCTCTCCTGCTTGCTACCCACGTGAGCTTGGCCAGTGATTTCACCTTCGGAGCCTCAGTTTTCCCATCTGACAAATAGGGAGAACGGTACCTACCACATAAGACTGTAGCAGGATTAATGTGACAACGCACCATGAAGCCTGGCACAGGGCCTGGCACACAGGTAACACTCAGCGAAGGTTGTCATCGCTGCTGTTCTTGCCTTTGTGCTGGACCCAGTGATAAACTCGGGACACAGTGACCCAGGGACCCAGGGTCCCAGGGTCCCAGGGACCCAGTGATAAACTCGAAGAACAGGGGTTCTTCAAGGAACTCACAATCCGATGAGGAACCATGGCAACAGACAGCTTTCAAAAGTAAAAAAAAAAAACAAAACGTTCTAATGGAGGAGAGAACAAGATACAGTAGGAGCACCAGGGAGATACAGTGGGAGCACTCCGGGCGCTCCATGGGGCAATCAGGGAGGTCATCCCGGAGCCGGCAGAGCCTGCGTGGAGGCTTGCCGAGGAGCAAGTTTTTACCAGGCAAATCCAGGTGATGAAGGAGCAGCTCTCTGTCTGCGGTTCTCTAGTCCTGTGATAGGGTGGGGGTGGGAACGAGGCTCGTCCTGTGGCCGGTGTCTAACCAGGGCTCCAAAAGCTGTGGACGAGAGGGTCCCGGTACCCAGATTCCTCCATGGAGGATCAGCCCACCCTGTAGGACCAGCAGAGGGTATTCTCCCAGACGTGTCCTGCCAGCCTCTGGCCCTCACCCACCTACAAGAGAAACTTGTCATTCCGCTCTGCTTCTCTTCTCTCCTCGAAGTCAAGTGAGGAGGGTTTCCGGAGCACTGTTCGGAGAGCTTGACACATGAGCCTTGACTCTGGGAGACACGGGGACCAGAAGTGCTCTCACACACAGTCTCTCACAGCAAGGGGCTGTGCATGGCAGCAGAGCGGGGAGGGCCGGGGCCCCGCTGGGAACGGCTCGCTGCTTGGGTAGACTGGACAGAGGATGCCTGATTATCCGGGGGACCTGATGGGGGCCTGCCTGTCTGAGCTGGTGTCCCTCTGCCCGAGGACCACTTTGGGGGCGGTGAGGAGATCCCAACAGAACGGGGACAGCTGGAAAGCAACAGGGAAGTTGCAAACCAGAAGAGGCCCTGCCTCATCAGGGGAAATCCAGGTGAGAGATCCCCAGAGGAGGAGGTTTCCTGAAAAATCTCCGGGAGAATCCCATGAATTAAGATCAACTTGGGACATCCGCCATGGCCAGAGTATCCCCAGGCTGGGTTACAACCGTATCAGGCAAGGAGGGCCTTTTCTGCCCTCTTTCCTGCTCTGCACTGCACTCTGGAGGGGCCACAGCCAGCAGCCGGTGATGGTCATGGAGGGAGAGCAGCGCCCTCTTCAGGTTTCCATTTTCTGAGGCAGGACTAGCTTGAAAGAAGGGTCTCATTCTAGACTGGGAAGATTTCAGAGTTTTAATATTACTTTGAGCTGTGTTAAAAAAAAAAATAGGGGCGCCTGGGTGGCTCAGTCGGTTAAGCGTCCTACTTCAGCTCAGGTCACGATCTCGCGGTCCGTGAGTTCGAGCCCCGCGTCGGGCTCTGGGCTGATGGCTCAGAGCCTGGAGCCTGCTTCCGATTCTGTGTCTCCCTCTCTCTCTGCCCCTCCCCCGTTCATGCTCTGTCTCTCTGTCTCAAAAATAAATAAACATTAAAAAAAATTTTTTTAAATAAATAAATAAATAAATAAATGTGTGGATGACGTACATAAAATTAGACAGATTAGTATAAGCAGCCCCCATTACCCATCATTCCACTGCAACAAAATCAGCTCATACCAATCTTGTTTCATCTCCACCCTCAGCGCACTGCCTCTAATGTAATTTTGAATCAAATCTATGAGGAAGAGTAGAACAACTTCCTGCTTGCCTCTGAAAAATGAGAAATAAAAAAAGTCAACATCCTCTACTGTTTGATTAGGGCTCTCAATTTAGGGTGTAAACCTGGAATCAAAGCCGGCAGGACCCATGGAGTCCTTACACTGAAGGTGGGGTTCGTATCTGCTTCTTTTGTCATCGTGCCCACTACTCAGGTTGTGGAATCAAGGTAATGCTGGCTTCATAAGTTTTCCTTCCATTTCTATTTTTTGGATATCGTGCCCACTACTCAGGACAGTGCCAGGCACGTAGTAGGTGCTCAATAAATCATTCTGGAGCCTCTCATTCTATCTGTTCCTCTGTTGCTATTCCAGGCAGCGGCTCTCCTGTGTGCATCAGGTGCACAACAAATGATGTTTTAGTATAAATGTGTGTGGTGAAATATTTGTAATAAAAATCTTTTGTTGTTTATCTGAAATTCGCTTTTGACTGGGAGTCCTGTGTTTTAGCTAGCAACCCTAGGTGGGTCTTGCTGTCTCCTTGATCACCTGGGGCTCCTGGAGAAGCATTCTCAAACCAGCTTGCATCAGAATTACCTGGAGAGCTTGTTAAAACAGATTTCTGGGTCTCGCACCCAGAGTTTCTGATTCATAAGTCTGGGGTAGAGTCCGAGAATCAATCTTTCTTTCTTCCTTCCTTCCTTCCTTCCTTCCTTCCTTCCTTCCTTCCTTCCTTTCCTTCTTTCTTTCTTTAAACTTTATGCCCAACATGGGGATCAAGAGTCTCATGCTTCACTGACTGAGACATCCAGTCGCCCCAGTTAAAAACTTTCATTTCTAACAAGTTCCAGGGTGATACTGATGCTGTGGTCTTGGGGCCACATTCTGAAAACCACTGTTCCCGGACTCAGTCCATTACCCTAGAGAAACTCATGAACAGGATACAGTAAAGCACAGTGATCCAAAATGGCCACAAGAGGGCAGAAACGCCCCACTAGTTTGGCCTCAGGCCCCTCACTGTCTTGGGTCTGAGTTTATACCTTTGCTGAGCATTTGCTCTGGCCTGACTACGACCAGGGCTCTTGCTATGACAAAAACATGGGTCAGACTCAGTGCCTGCTTCTGAGGAGCTCAAGGTCTGGAGAAGGAGACAGAGGTGTTAACGGGCAAATACAATTGGTGCCGAGGTGGTGAGAAGTGTGGAGTGGAGTGGGGAGGCTCTGGGAGCCCAGAGGAGGCTGGGGGTAGTCAGGCAGGCTTCCTGGAGGAGCTTGTCTCCTGAACCATGAATAGAAGTCACCCAGTTGGGGAGAAGAGGAGAAAGGACAATCTGGGCTTAGGAACCCTCGATGCAAGGGCACACAGGCTGGGAGGTATTTGGTATGTTCAAGGGGGTAGTGCAGGAGCAGGGAAAAGAATGGGTGGGTGAATGCCTAGTGAGGCTGGCAGCAGCTTGGCTGGATCCTGAGAGTCTCAGGGAGCTTCTGGAGGGTTTTAACTAGATGCTAGGGGAGGGTGTGGTGGAGGGACCAGAGGCAGGGAAACTAGTGAGGAAGCTGGTGCAAGGGTCTGGGGGAAAAGGTGACCAGATGAAGCAAGAATGGCAACAGTCTCTCATTTATTCATTCGTTTCTTCATTCATTCATTCATTCATTCCACGCAATTATGGAAGAACTTCTCTGAGCCGAGCCCTGGGCTGGGTTCTGGGCCTTGGTGGTGCTCAAGACAGACAGCTTCTGGCCTTCTCAGAGCTTAGATTCTAACAGGAGAGGCCACCATCCAACAGCCAATGGCACAGTGAGGCAGCTGTGGTCTCTGGGGACAGTACAAGGGATGCTAAGGAAGCCAAACGTACAGGCAGAGGTGAGGGTGGGAGGTATGACCCAGGAGAGTCCCTGACCCAGAGATCACAGATGCTTCATTCAGCCAGACCCTGGCACCTTCCCCACTGCAGTTCAGAGCTAACAATATGGTCTTTGAAGGCTGCTGCCACTGCTGGAGGTCCAGCCTTTCCTGCCCCTGGCCTCCCTTAGCCACACAACCCTGGCCTTTAGCAAGGAAGAAAGAAGGATTATATGCAGGTGCCAGGAGCTGGGGCCACTCCTTGACCAGAGTCAGTCTGGCCTCCAGCTCCAGGCGACTGCCCAGGCAGGCACCTTCTCCGAACATCCGGGGCTCTCTTCCTAAGCATGTGAAGTGTGGGCCAGCTCGAAGTTGAGGAGATGGAGGAGATGACCTTAAGTGCCAAGGAGATGCTCTGTGAGGCTGTCCCGGAGCATACCGCATTCATCCGCAGAGGTGGGACTGGCCCCATGAGTAGAGTTCGTTAAAATCAAGCTAACTGGAGCATTACTTTCTAGAAAGGTGGCCTTCTTGCTCCTCTGAGAACAGGCCGAGTTCATTCTAGCCTTGAGGGCTTTGCACATGCAATTCTTTCTGCTTGCTCTCCTCCACTCTAAGGCCTTCACAGGGTTGGCTTCTGTGGTAGGCAGAATAACGTGCCCCCAAAGATGTCTGTGTCCTAATCCTGGATGTGTTCATTCACAAGGTAAAGGAGATTAAATTACGAATATGAAGATGGGGAGATGACCCTCGTGGCCCAATGGAACCACAAGAGTCCTTGTAAGAGGGAGGTGGGGAGAGGGGTTCAGAGTCAGAGAAAGAGACATGATGGTACAACAGTGGTCAGAGGAAGGGGGAGATATGATGATACCTTTGAAGATGGAGGTAGGGGCCACAGGTCAAGCCACGCAGGCGGCTTCCAGAAGCTCCAAAGGGCAAGGAAACAGATTTGCGCCTAGAGGCCCCAGAAGATACACAGCCCCACGGACCCATTTTAGTCTTCTGACATCTAGAACTGTAAGATAACACACTTACATTATTTTAAGCCACTACATTCATAGTAACTTGTTATAGCAGCAACAGGAAACAAATACAGCTTATCATTCGGGTCTCGGGCCACCCCATGGAAAGTACTGGCCCCCCACCTCCACCCACCTGTTTTCATTTCTGCATAGGCCTTATCGTGACCCGAAGTTATCATACTTGGTTCTTAGTTTATAGCCTGTCTCCCCCAGCCTGTGCTGTGAGGCTCCTTGAGAGCAAAGGCCTTGCTGTGGTCACACAGTGAACACAGGTGCATAGAGGATTCTCCATAAATATTTGTTCCACAAGAGAAAGAAGGAAGGAATACCAAGAATATGGTCTCTGTCCCATGCACACAGAAGGCAAGGGAAGGGAGAGGCTTTGGTGGGCCGGGGGAGGCCTCCAGGCCGTGAGAAAGCAGAATGGAGGGACAGAGGCGTGGGGGGTGAGGGAGATGGCCACGTGCGTGCCTGTGGGAGCAGATGGCACCTAACACAGACGCTGTGCACGTACGTTCCCATTTATAGGGCTTTCCAGTTTCAAACTCAGCAACTTTTTTTTCTTTTGTCCCTCAGAACAGAAACCCTTGTTCTCACTTCACAGATAGGGCACTGAGGCTCTGGACAGTGATCAGAAGGTGGAGAGACATCCAGGCACCTCTCTTGCAAGGACTCCGTGGGACGTGGGAGGTGCCTGAAGGTTCACCTGCCCCCAGCCTTGCCAATACCTCCTCGCAGGCTAGTTCTGCTGGCCAGGCCATCTTCTAGCCATTGCCCTGCCGTTCCCTCTTCCCCCACTGCCTCGTCTCTCTTCTCTTCTCCTCTCTTCTCTTCTCTTCTCCTCTCCTCTCCTCTCCTCTCCTCTCCTCTCCTCTCCTCTCCTCTCCTCCCCTCCTCTCCTCTCCCCTCCCCAGGCTGGGTCTAGGGTGAGGCCAGGGAGGCGTTCACTCGGGTGCAAATTAAAAGGGGCATCAAAACCTCAGTAATCAAGAGAAATAACATCTGCAATATTTTAATCACCATTTTTAACGTTTACTTATTTATTTTGAGAGAGAAAGAGAGACAGCGTGAGTGGGGGAGGGGCAGAAAGAGACGGAGAGAGAGAGAATCCCAAGCAGGTTCCACACTGTGAATGCAGAGCCCAAGGCAGGGCTCAAATTCACAAACCGTAAGATCATGACCCGAGTTGAAATCAAGAGTCAGATGCTTAACAGACTGAGCCACCTGGGTGTCCCATTTTTTTTTTTGTTGTTTTGTTTTGAATCAAAGGTAATGCAAAAAGAAATCCACAATGAACAAAATACCACAATCTCAACTATATATATATTTCTCTTTTGGCTCAGGCTCCAATATGGCTTGACACAGTACTGTTTTACTGATCTTGCCCAGACTGGCTACGTGATGCATGGGGCTCCTTCCTCAAAAATTATTCAGAATTTCAAGATGGCAACAGCAGGACATTTACCCAAGTGTGGGGCCCTTGGGAGGTCACACAGGTTATACACCCATGAAGTGAGCCTGGATCCTGACTTTATTTAAAATGTTTATATTTTGTTCATCTTGGGTTTTTCCTTTTGCATTGGTTTTGATTTTTGAAAATATTACTTCTCTTGATTCCTGTGGGTTTGAGTGTTGCCATTGATTGTGCACCTGAGGAGAGCACCTCGCTTTCCTCACCCTCTCCACGTCTTCTCGACTTGGCATTAGCTCCTTATCAACCCCAGGCAGTCTCCTCCAAGAAGTCTTCCCCACTCACCCCTCCACACCGGCAAGGTGTCAGGCACTTTTGGGCTCTGCAGCCCTCTTCCTCCTCCCCTGGTCACACCTCCAAGCATCTCCTGTGAGACCCGTTGCTTAAGAACAGAAAGGGGACTATGTAGGGGTAGTGCCCAAGATTTGGGCAACTCTGAGTTCTGGCCATCAGTGATGCCAGCGTCAGCCTCCTGATGCCCTCAGGTATGGCCCGTTTGCTGCAATGGACAGAACCCCAGACCCCAAGCGGGGAAACCTGGCTTCATTCAAATCCAGGCTCTGTCATTCCTGGGCTGTTTGAGGCTCAGTTTTCCCATTGCAAAATGGGAATTAAAATACCTACCTCCAGCAGAGTTATGGGACTTAACAAAGAATGCACAGGGTGGGCATCATAAATACTAGTTCCTTTCCTCTGCGCTTGGTCTGGGGGCTCAGACTGGTCAGCTGTGCCGCTTCCCGCGCCAGTCCCCAATCTCTGAGCTCTTTCCCGCAAGTCTCTGTCCCAGATTAAGAGACGGATAAACAGGCTCAGAGGGATCAGGGATTTGCCCAGAGTCGCATACAGAGTCAGAGGCTAAGCACAGCGGGGAACCCAGGACCCAGGATGCTCAGCCCCAGCTCTGCAGGTGCTCAACTCCTCCCCTCCTGCTTCCCGGCCTGGCCTGGCCTCCGGCAGGCTGGGCTTGAGGAGAACCGCTGAGCCGGCGCAGCATTCGCGGGCCCCTCCCCCGCCTCGCGCCCACACGCACATGCACAGAGCGGAGGGCTCTGGGTGCTTCCATGAAAGGCGTGTTTCCCTCCTGAGTCAGAACAGACAGCTTTGGGGGCGTGGCTGGGCTGCAGTCCCAGGGCTCGAGCCTGCTCCGGTCCTCCCTCCCTGCTGGAACCTCTGGGCAGCCGCTTGCACAGCTGCAGCCCCTCAGCCGGGCCTGCAACGATAGGCCCACGTTGCATCAGCGTGGCCTGTCTCTGCGCCGGCCCCCACCCGCCAGCCAATGGGGCCTGGCCGAGTGTACAGATCCCGGCTTGGACCCACCCCACCCACCACGGAATCGGGGCAAGCTGGTCCTCCCTCCGCATTCTCAGCGAGGGAGGAGGGGGCCCTCTCTGCACAGCATCCAGCATGGCCTTCTTCCTCTGCCCCCAGCCCCACCTGCCAGCTCCACCCTGATTCTCCTTCCGGGCGGTGGCAGAGATGCCCCCTCCGCCTGGACTGGGCCTGACTCTCCCCAGCCTGTTTTTCTCACACTCTGTATCTGCTCTCACCCACACCTTCCAGCCCACCGTGTCCCTTACTCCACTGTGCTCCCAAGTCGTCCTCTCCGGCCTGGCCTTCTCTCTCTCTCTCTCTCTCGAGTGCCAGGCTAAGGGATGCTGCCTTCTCCTGGATGTCTCCAAGCTACAACCACCTTCCCTCCCAGGGTCCATCTCAGGAAGAGGACAAAGTGCCATCACCCAGGCCCGACATCCCAGAGTCCTCCTTCCCCCTGTTCCTGGGCCCTTCGTGCTCAGTCCACCACTAGGACCTCTCTAGCCCCATGGTTCCTGTCTGGGTCCAGGCGCTAGCATCTTGCTCTGGGTTATTGTGACAGTCTCCTCTCTGGCTTCTATCACTCTCCACTCAGCAGGCAGAGAACTACTTGAAAAACACCAATGTGACCTTGTCCGTTCCCTGCTAAATTGTCATCAGGGAGAAGCTCCAAGCTTCCCAGCCCCCAGAGCTCCTGGGAGACCCCTGGCTGGCCATCCTCTGCAGCTTTACCCACACATACTCCTACCCCCTCATGTGGTGACCTTTGTTGGGACCCTCCCTGCCTGCCCTGGCGGCTTCCCATGAAATGCTGTCAGGACCTAACTCATTTTAGCCTGAGGCCTAAAGCCAGCAGGCTTGTGGTAGTGGAAAATGACAGGCCTGGCCAGATGCGATCGAGCCCCAGCCTCCCAACCTCCCCAGGGCTGCAGTGAGGGCCTCTGAGCCCCAGGCCCCATTGGCTTGCCCTTCCCTACCCCCCACTCAGACAAAGGTCCTTCAGGCCTGGCTTGACCTCCCATTGGATGTTCTTTTCCCATTCACTTCATTGATTTTTAAAAACTGATTATAAAAGTAATATATGCTATTGAAAAATTTCAGAGAAGCAGAGAGGAGAAAATAGAAATAACACGAATTTCTATCTCCAAAGATAAATAGCATTAAACCCCTTAAGAGTATTTCCTTCTGGCCTTTTTCTATGAATATTATACACATTTCTCTATGTCTGTTATTAGTACACATTCATTGAAAAAATAAAACAATTTCAGGGGCACCTGGCTGGCTCAGTTGGTAGAGCAGATGACTCTTGATCTCGGGTCGTGAGTTTGACCCCACGCTGGATATAGAGATTACTTAAAAAAATAAAATCTTTAAAAATAAAGAATAAAAAATAAATAAAACAACTTCAAACAGCAGACATGTTTTAAAAATTAAGTGGAAAATCATCTAACAACAAGAGTGGGCTTTTTGGTGAGGTATGAACATACTTCCATTCATCTGTGCCTCTGCACATAGCATTTTCATAGATATGCTGTTTTATAAGCTGCTCTATTTGAAAAAAATTTTTTTAATGCTTATTTATTTTTGAGAGACAGAGACAGAGTGTGAGCAGGCAAGGGGCAGAGAGAGAGAGACACAGAATCAGAAACAGGCTCCAGGCTCTGAGCTGTCAGCACAGGGCCCAAGGCGGGGCACAAACTCACAAACCATGAGATCATGACCTGAGCTGAAGTCAGACGCTTAACCAACTGAGCCACCCAGGTACCCCTATAAACTGCTCTATTTTTTATTCACCAATCCATTGAGCTTTCACTGAGAACTGAAACAACTTCCTCCTTTATGATGGCTGCCCATGGTCCCTCCCTTACTGACATTCTCCAATTTTCAGCCCTTACAAACGAGGCTGTAATGACCATTCTTGTACCTGTACCTATGCTCATATCTTCAAAAATAATTTCCTTCAGCTAAATTAAAAAAAAAACACCTGATCTTTTTTTTTCAAAAAGAACACAAATAACTTAAAATTTAAAAAATGTGTGAATACGGAATGCATTCATATACAGTTGACCCTAAGACAACACAGGGATTAGGGGTGCTGACCCCCCCACCCCCACAGAGTCCCGAAATCCATATATAACTTTTGACTTCCTCGGAACTTAACTGTTAATAGTCTCCCATTGACCAAGAGCCTTACTGATAACATAAAGTCAATTAACACTTATTTGTATGATATATGTATTATATACTGTATCCTTACAGTAAAGTAAACTAAAGTAAGGAAAATGTTTTTAAGAACATCGTAAGGAAGAAAAAATACACTTATAGTATTGTACCATATTTATCAAAAAAATGTCTGCATATAAGTGCACCCACGCAGTTCAAACCCACGTCATTCTGGGTCAGCTGTAGTCCAAAAATAAGTCTCACCCCTCCCCCTTTCTCCTGTCCTTCCAGTCCCGCCCCCCCCCCCCCCCAATGGAAGGAATGTTACCTTCCTTCCTCACCCACCTGCAGGGATGGTCTGTGTGTGCATCTAACAGCAGTGAACCGTCACATTATCCGTCACTTTGCCCTTCCATATCAGTATCAGGACATAAAGAACTTCCTACTTTTTGTTTTTTCCAGCTTCTTGGTATTCCTACTCCCTACCAATAGATAGGTTGTTTCCAGTTTTTGCTCTCACAAACAATGTTGCAGGGAATTACTCAGTAACAGGTCTTTAAAGCTCCCAATGCAAACTGCCTTCTAGAAAGGGTGTGCCTCTCTCTCTCTCTCTCTCTCTCTCTCAAAAATTAATAAATATTAAAACAATTTAGAAAGGGTGTGCCAATTTCTCCTCCTGCAAGAACACTTCTTCCTGTTTAAAATGAAATCCCTCAGAGGCTTCTAGATCCTGCTCATATCCCCATGTTACAGATGAGGAAAGTGAGGCACAGAGAGGTGACTTTCCAAGATCACTCAATGAGAGGTAGCACCCAGACTTCCTAACAGCTCCCAGTTTGGGCTCCTGCCCCTCTACGGGCTGCCGTCCTCTGCCTGGGCCTCCCCAGGCAAGCCGCCATGCCACTCACAACGCTTTGCTATCCTCTTGTGTGTGTGCAAGGCCAGGTGTGAGTGACACCAACAGGATGGCCCTCAGAGGACACAGCAGGAGTGGCCTGGAAGGACTGGACCAGGCCGAGAAGAGGCAAGCAGAGTGTGGAGTGGAGAGCCCAATGTCATTCGGAGTTCTCAGAGTGCTCTCCAGGTCCTTGTTTCATCTGTGCTTCTCATTATCTTCAAGATTATCATTGCCAGTTTACAGAGGGGGCTCTAGATCACGGGCACAAGGCTAAAACGTAGCAGAGCTGGGATAGGATCCAAGCCAGGGCTTCCTGTATTCATAACACAGAGGAGGCTGCACTGGGCTGAAGTAGATTAGGGCTGGGGTGTGGTTGGGTGGTCAGGATTCAGGGGTCCCTTTTCCGAGTGTCAGAGATGGTAAGACAGGGCGGTCAGCCCTGTGGGTGAGGTGGGCATCACTACCATTACAGCTGCTGGTGTCACCTAGAGGAGAGGAAGAGAGCTGGGAGCTGGGTGAGGGGTGAGGGAGACGGTGGGGGTGGGGAAAGGGCCAGGCAGTATTTAACAAGCCTCTACCACCCTACCAGCCTCCCAGCCTTGCAGGCAGCTGGAACTATTTCCACGGGGCTGCCAGAGGAGGACTCGGAGGGAGAGGCTGGGGGAAGAGAGGGTACCTACCGATCCACTCAAAATAAAATGTGCTCCCCCACTCCTAAAGCTGAGCTTTCTTAAGAGCGTCCTCCCTTGCTCTGGCCCTGAAAAGGCAGAGCATCTCTGCCCAGGGGCACCAAGGACCTGTCTTTGCAAACTGGCACTCCTGATGCAAGGTGATGAGGGCAAAGAAGGGGCTTGGACTTTCTCCAGGGACCAGTGGGAGCCACGGAAGAGCTGGTACAATGGACGGAGCCCCCGGCTGGGGTCAGGAGCTCTGTGCCTGTGTTTGTCAACTGGCAGGGAGTAGGGTGGCAAGAAGAAATCGCACCCTGTCATTTGACAAATGGAAACTGAAACTCAGAGACTAAGAAGTAACTTCGCCAAGGCGTGAAGGGGTGGAGAGATGAGAGTAGAATCCCAGACTTCCTGGCTGTGCCCTTTCGCCTGTGCCTGTACACAGGTTCCCATTAGGCATGTGTGCTATGTGTGGTGCATCCGTGTTGCTGGAGAATATGCAGACACGTGCGCATGGGTGCTACGGCTGTACGCAGATTGCGTGAAGGGGCCGCAGTGGGCGGTTGGACACACGTGCATCCGCGGGGTCGTGTCGGTGGGCGTGTTGTGTCTCCTGGGTGTTGTGTCAGGCATGTGAGCGAGGGCATTGGACTTCCCGTGTGACTTCCCTCCACGCCAGGACGGCAGAGGGGTGGGGGGTGGGGCAGGCCTGCTTTGGGAGGAGGAGGGGAGAGATCCCATGCCCGCCCTCGTCACCCCCACACGGGCCTCCCACCCTTCGACGTGGCAGCTAGCAGGAACGCCCTTTCAGTCGCAAGGCCCCACACTCCACCGAGAGAACCCGAGATTGCAGAAATTGCGTTTCCCTGACTCATGCTTTGGGCTGCGAGCATATTCTTGGCTCCTGGACAGCATCTCAAAGAACTGCCTGTGGTGGCCCTGGCCCTCTGAAGGAAAGGGCCCACAACGGATTGGTTTCCAGAGGCTTCTTTGGCTCCAGTTTTATCCCATGTAAAAAAGGATAAAAGCATTACACTTCCTTCCAATTAACGTCCTATAATTAAGAGTGAGATACCAGTTAGGTGCCCAGCGAGGCCAGCCGTAGCAAAGTGCCCCATAAACATCATTTCTCTGTCCTCCCCTTTCCCTACCTTCCCTTGGACAAATAGACTTAGTTTAAGTCTCAGGGCTGAATGCAACTCATTGTGCTCTAACATACTCCACTTAGCCTCCCTCAGTCTCAGTTTCCTCAGTTTTAAGATGGTGACATTCCTACTTACCCTGAAACAGTTAAATGTGATATGAGTACGGTGAACACTCAAATAATCTTTTATTTTTTGTCCTAGGATTCTGTGGGGGCAAGGACGTGTGAATCTAGCCACTGGGGCCAAAGCAAGCTGTTCCTGTAACCCCTGGTGAACCGGGGCCTGCCCATCTGGCTGGGTCAATTAGAAGCTGGTTTGGGGGAAGGAGGACTCGGGGTCCAATGTCTGGGCTCTGGCCCAGCTCGATCTCAGACTTGCTGTGTGATCTTGGGCAAATTTCCACCCCTCCCTGGGATGGGATAGATGTGGGGGGCAGGAACAGCTCCTGCAGGCAGCCGAAGGCACTGAAGGAATCCAGACCTGAAATGCAGGAGAGTCTCTCTGCAATGCAAGAGTGTTTCCTCCCTCCAAAAAGAGTGCTTTTTCCAGAAAGTGCAGCCTGGGAGTGTGGGGGAAGGGCCACAGCCAGGCCTGGGCTAGGCTCAGAGCTAAGAATAATGTGGCAAAGTCTCTCAACATTTTTTTTTTTTTGCTGATCTTGGAAATTTAAAGGAGCCGTTGTCTTTCTTCAAGGAGGCGGTGCTTGGAGCTCCAACGACTCAGGCAGCCACCTCCCATCACTCACTCACTCACTGTGCTTACCAAGTTCCTCTTCTGGGCATGCGCTATGCTGGGTACCAGGGACTCTGAGTAGGAGGCCGGGGTCTCCAGTGACAGTGACAATACAGGGTGATGACACATCAATCCTGCCATAGAGGAGGCTTCTGACCCAGTTTGAGCTACAGTAGCGATCTGGTAAGACTGCCAGAGGGTCCCTTTTCCTTAGGCATCAGGAGATTCTCTCTCTGTGAATGGGGGTATTAGTCCTTTCTACTCTGACCTTCTAGGATTCTAGGTTTATCTAAGGGCAAGAGCCTCGGCTTACTCTTCCCCCTCAGGGCAGTCACTGAGAGTCACAGCTTTCAGCTTACCCCTAAAAGTGTTGGTGAGGCCTCAGAGAGCTAAGAGATGGAACAGTGAGGAAGAAAGGGAATCTGTTCGATTTTGACAATCTAGACCTACTGGAAACCAAGACCAACCTTTCGTTTATTCCGCCAGCTTTGACGGACTCTTAGTGCATGGGCTGATTGCCATCTGAGGACCAAGCTGGGCGTGGGGGTGGGGTGGAGGGCGGGGTATGGCCTGTGACCCAGGCAGTTTCCTTGGATAGCAAAGACTTATCCTTAAAAGCAATACACAATTAAGGCAGGAAAGCACGTGAGAACCATGACAGCCACTCCAAGGAAACGGACACCACTCTATAGAGGAGCAATTTTGTTAATGATCAGACCTATCCTAAGAAAGAATACTGAGCTGCCTCTGTGGGACTCCCTGTTCCTGGAGGTGCTGTGTGCTTGCCTTTGGGATACTGTTGAGAGGCTTCTGCCTGGGGCTGTGCCCAGGAATCCACGACCTCTGAGATGCCTTGCAGCCCAGAGCCCCTGCTTCTTTTCTTCTAAGATTCTCTGACTATGAGATTTAACACTCTAAGATTCCTTAGATGTATTCAAAGATTCCATGGGGGCTCAAGTAAGATATCACCTTCTATGATGGTCACTTCAGGATTCAAGTTCGCTCCAATTGTGACCCTGATTCAAAGAGTCTGAACCTCTTCTAATCTAAGATTTCTCACAGTCTGTGTAATCAGCCTTTGAGCAGCAGCCCCTAACCCAGACTTCCAAGTTAGTCACCAGCAGCAGACTGGGGTGGCCAGAAAGGGCCCTCCCCCCACCCCTCTGCCAGGGACCCAGATGATTCATCCACTGGGTGCTGGGATTCATTTGTTCCCCACGATCCAAGGATGCACCAGGAAGAAAGAAGATACTCAGGATAGTTTATTGATTGAATGAATGAATGAGTGAGTGAATGAAGGGTCTCTCTACCCTGTCCCTTCCTCTCCACATTGTGCCCATTTGTTATCTATCCCTTCACTATTAGAAGACTTGTGGGAGGTATGGGCATGTCCTAAATAATCTTCTGCTGCCTTCTTGAGTTACCTACTAACCTGCACGTTTCCTTCTCATCATGTACATCCTTGAGGGCAGGGACTTTGTCCTTTTCTCAGCTGTATCTGTAGCACCTAGAAGAGAATTGAATATCCAGCTTAGCTCAGAGCTCAAGGGACTATCAGTTGTGGGAGGGTGGGGTGAGAGGGGTTGATAGACCTGGAGCCATGGGAGGAAACCCGGACAGGGAGGGGGCAAGGATAACCAAGGAGAGAGGGAGCCAGACTTACAGATGGGAAGGAAGCAACGAATGACAGCACCACGTTTCGCAGCCAAAGAAGGAACTGTGGCCTAGAAAAAGAAAGTAACTTGCTTAGGGTCACACAACATATTACTTAGTGGACAGTCCGGGTTCTCCTTCCTGCGCACCCCTCCAGACCCGGCCAAACCACGACGTTCCCCCGGAGTCCCCGCCTCTATCACTTCAAGACTTTCCAGGGTGAGGGTCCCCTATTGGACCCCTCAGGACCCCTCTTCCCCTCAGGGCAGTCACTAAGGTCGAGCTCCGGTGATCAGAAGAAGCTGCGGATGGAGAAAGATGCTGCTTCTCAGTTTCTGACCACCTCCCCTGAGACAAAGCAGAGGGGTCCTGATTGAGGACGGGGCGTGTCGGAGAACCCAATTAAGTTTCAGCTCTAAAACGGGGGAACGGATCCGCTTGGGGCAGAGACCTTGCAAGGGAAAGGGCTGCTGGAAGGAAGTGCGATCCGGGGTAAGATTGTGGGGATTGGGGATGCTCCTCTCTGGGGACCTGGACCCTGAAACTCAGTGTCCCCTCCAGCTCAGTGATTCGAACTACCCCCCTCCCCACCCCCCGCCCGCTCCCCACCTCCAGAACCGGAAAAGTCCGGAGTCTCCGCAGTGTCCACGCGCAGCGCAGGTCGTGCGGTCAGGTGCCCGGCCTCTCTGCTGGGGGTTCCCAGCGCCCCCCCCCCATTGGGGGGGGCAGTAGGACCCAGGGGCCGGGTGAGAGCGCGCAGGGGGAGGGGCGGCGGCCAGGGCGGTCTGGGGGTGGGGTGTGTCTTTGGGTTTTTATTTTTTTTTTTTTTTTTTTTTTGGCTGAGCAGGGGCGCCCTCCGGAAGCGTTTCCAACTTTCCAGAAGTTTCTCGGGACGGGCGGGAGGAGGGGAACGCCATATATAGATCTGGGGAGCCGGGAGCGGCGGAGAGTGGAATCCGTCCGCGGCTTGAGTGGGACGACTGTCCGGCGCCAGCCCACCCAGCCCAGGTGAGGGAGGGGGCCGGTCTGCGTGCGGCGGCGGGCGCTTTGGGGGTGCCCCGGAGAGTGAGAGAGGGCGGGAGGCCGCCGGGAGGGATTGGGGGCCAACCCAGAGCCCGCAAACCGGAGTCCTTGGCCCTTAGGGAGCAGCTGGGGCGTTCGGGGTCGGGAGCCTGGGGCGGCTGAGTGAACCTGTAGGATTAGGGCGAGATCAGGGCAAGGGTGGGGAGTCGGGGCGCTCAGAGGCTCGGAAAAAGTGCAGGCTTCCATGGGAGTTTGGGGCAGGGGTGCTGACGGCAGGGAGGAAACAGTGGGGCTGGGAGCCAGGATGCTGAGACTGCCTTGTGCAGGAACCAGAAGGGAGGAGGTAGGGTCTGGGGGCCTCTCCAGCAGGGGTGGGAGGCCAGGCCAGCTTTGCAGTTCGGGGCGCCTCCACCTCTAGGGCTGAGGCCCGGGGGCCGGCGGAGGTAGGTGGACCAGCCTCCTGACCGGCAGGGGGGCATCTGCGCCTCCTGAAAGCAGGGTGGTAGGAAAGGAGATGAAGTAGTCTTGGCTTTTCCTGGGAGGGGTTCTTGGGATCCCCACCGTTTGGGAAGAGAAGCCACGAACGGTGGCTCCATTTCTGATCAGCAGCCTGCATGTGTCCATGTTGGCAGCTAAAGGAGCAGCTTGACCAGTGTCCCCCACCTCCCTTGGGAAGGGGGTGAGGAATCAGCAGGCTCCATATCCCCCCACCCAAGAGGGAAGGGTTAGCTGATTAGAAGGCTTTGAGTCGCCCACTCTCAACTCTGTCCACTGCCACCTGGTTCTTGGAGTGGCTGCAGGGTTAAGGCTACTTCCAAAGGCCAGGGTTCCCTGCCCCCAGCCTAGGGACATTCCTGAGGCGGCCAGAGTGGAGGAAGAATGAAACCACTTCCAGCATGGCCAGGAGGCCCTGCCCCTCCTCTTCTCCGTTTCCGGCAGGTCCCTCTGGGCTGTAGGGCCCGGATGGAGGGGAAGGAGGCTGGAGGGAAACTGGGGGCCTTGGTTCCCTGGAAGCCTCTGGCTGGCACCACACCCTCCTGTCTTCAGAAGGTTCACCTGCCCATCCCCCCCTCCTGAGGCCTCTGGATCCAGTCCTTTTGTTTCTGGTCACCGGAATTCCCAGCAGAAATGGTTTTGTTTTGTTTTGTTTTAACCTCACTGTGTAACAGGATACCACATCCAGGCTTCCTCCGGGGGCTCTGCGGGTGCTTCCCAGGAGGAGGAAGCCCTGCACTGGGAGGCCTGCCCCCCCCACTGATCCTGTGGGACCTGGGGTGGCTCCCTGCTCCACTCTGGCCTCAGTGGCTCCCGCTGTACAGTGAGGTCCCTGTGGAGCTGGGACTAGCTGTGCCTTCCTTTGTGCCAGGGGCAGTGTAGATGGGGTCCCATGTTGGGGTTGGGCCTTCCAGGCCCCGCCTCACCACCGCTCCAGCTCTGCCCTAGCCCATCCTCCTCATTCTTCTGTTTTCTTTCAGAATGAAAAAGGCAGGCACTGACCTCCCCCTGAGGCAGTTTCCAGGTACTTTAGACTCCCTCAAAGTGTTTGAGATCCTCTCTGGTGACCCCTAGCATTTGCTTCTCTTCCCTCTTACTTACAAAAACCCAGAATCCAGTCTCAACTTAGTCTGGCTAGCTGTGGGCACAGCCCTTGGCTCTCTGATCGAACAGTTTTCTTTGTGGGACTGTAAAGTCGTCTAACCTCAGCCTCAGGGCTGGGATTTCTCTGTGGCAACGCGGGCTGGGCTGTGGGAAGCTGGCTTGCTTGCAGTGACTTGCCTCCCTCTGTTGCTGCTGCTGGGTCAACGTTAAGGGCGGCCCTTCTCCGCAGCCACACATCTCCCTGCACTTCCCTGCAGAGACCCTGTGCAGATTCAAGGAGGCTCCGGGCCACCCCCTGGGACCTGCACCCAGGCCTCCTGCTTCCCAGGCTGGAAGCCCCTCTCTGCCGGCGGCGGATGGAGATAATTCAGTTTCCAGCCTGCCACGTCACCTAGAGCGGGAGCTCGAGCAGGAGGAGCAGGAGCGCGGCTGCGTGGCTGCCTGAGGAATCCCAAACTAGTCATTTGGAGCTTTCTTGGAAAGCCCCTCCCAGCCCTTTGAGGTTCTGGTTGGCTGGGGGTGGGGGCTGTCAAGATGGTGTCTGCCACGTGGCAGGGCTGGGAGCTGGGCTCCTTGACTCTCTCCCAGTGGGATACTAGTGGCCTTTTCCCCACCCCCCGCGTCTGTGCTCTGGCATCAGCTATATGGACTAGAGGTGGCCTTCGAGTTGAGTGACCAAATGCCTGTTGTCCAGGCAGAATAATCAGTAGTGCCCCATTTTACTCTCTTAGGCATCCTTTTGTGTGAAGTAATTCTTCGGTCTTTCTGCTTTTGAGGCCCCAGGCCTGATGGGGAAGGAGCTAGGGCTGGGAGGAAGGTGGGCCCTGAGATCCCCCCTCTTGTCTGCGCTCTAGGGTACAGGTCTCTCTTGGGCCTTGCGCCCCCCCCCCCCCCCACCGCTTTCTCCACGCGTCCTTTGCTTCCCCCTTTACGCTGCACCTTCCGAGAGGTGGCCGCCCAGAGAGGGGGGACCTGCCTCGGTTCACAGGATGGCTACAGCAGTGGAGTCTTTCCAGAGACCCAGTGCTCTTGCAGGCAGGCCGAAGTCCTGAGGGTCCTCTGCTAGGATTCTCAATTTGGAGGTCCTTAAGGACCCCAGGATGGGATCCGCTGGAGCAGTGGGACCCCAGCCTCCACCAGAGTTCCTACCAACCCTTCCCTTCCCCCTATCCATCTTGCCTGAAAGTAACAGGGAAGTATCCCATGTGGAGAGACTGTCCTGATTGGAGGCCCCGGGAGGAGAGTGAGGCTTGTTTTGGGGACCAATGCTATTGCTGTGGTTTGGAAGGGATCCTGAGGAGAACCCTGAAACCACAGAGCGGAGGGCCTGTGTGATAGCCAGGCTCTGTCAGATTGGAGGGCAGAATGGAATCTGAGGTGGACCCAGCTTCCTGTGAACACGCTTCTGGTTAGCCTCTGGTGAACGGGAGGGGGTGTCATTGCTCCATTCAACTGTGACTTACTCCTCCTTCAGTATCCTTCCTCTCAGGAAACCTACCCCCCACCCCACTTTTGTCCTGGGGATTTCCCATCCATTCTCGGGACTGTGGACAGATGGACAGGCATGTCCCTGCTAGGATAGAGGCCTGGGGCGTGGAGACCTAGACCTTTATGGCTTGGCAAATGGAGACTGAAGCTGAGAGAGGAGTGGACACACACTCAAGGTCACCCTTGGGCTGCAGAGTTTAGCATCTGGGTTCCCCCATTTAGTGAGTGAGCCAGTGGATGACTCATTAACATCCCAGGGCAGGGTAAAAGGCACAGAGGGAGGGGCAGTCCTTCATCCTGTCCCAACAGGACATCCTTTGTCCAGGCACCTGAGCTTCATGCAGACCCTCAGTTCATCCGCCACATTTTTCCACTGGAAAAGGGTTCCGGGGTCATATGAGATCAGAGCTAATCTGTATACAAAATGAAGATCCTAAGTCTGCCCAAGTGGCCCTGATTTTTGTTCATTGAGGAACAGTTGAGGCCCATTGTGTGCTAGGCACTGGAGATGTAGAGGATAACCAGACTGGCTCGATTTCTTGTCCACTCGGAGTTCATAGACTACTTAGGGATGGAGATCACGTATAATAAACACACAAGACTGACTGTTGTAAGTTCTGTGTAAGAAATCAATAGGGTGGAGCTGTTGCCTTGCTAGAAACCCTGCTCCGGATTAGGAGCTCAAAGAAGGCCTCAGAGAGACTGGGCAGACTGAGACCTCTGATCTGGGCAACTCTTGAGTTAGGTCTGGGTTCCCCGGAACTCTGAGCTCTCTTGATCCCATCTGCAGGGGACTTGGTGGCTGCCAGAAGGCTGGGGATGGTTCCTGGGGAAGAACATCTAGGGTTTCAGGGCCACCCTCTCTCCAGCTCTCACAGGTCCCCCGTGGTGCGTACAACCCGCCTCCCAGCCATGCGCCTCCTCGCGCTCATCGGCGCCTGCTGCCTCCTGGCCGTGGCTCTGGCCGCCGAGGTGAAGAAGCCCGCGGCTGCTGCAGCACCGGGCACGGCAGAGAAGCTGAGCCCCAAAGCGGCCACGCTGGCCGAGCGCAGCGCCGGCCTGGCCTTCAGCCTGTACCAGGCCATGGCCAAGGACCAGGCGGTGGAGAACATCCTGCTGTCGCCCGTGGTGGTGGCCTCGTCCCTGGGGCTCGTGTCGCTGGGAGGCAAGGCGGCCACGGCCTCCCAGGCCAAGGCGGTGCTGAGCGCGGAGCAGCTGCGGGACGAGGAGGTGCACGCGGGCCTGGGCGAGCTGCTGCGAGCGCTCAGCAACAGCACGGCGCGCAACGTGACCTGGAAGCTGGGCAGCCGCCTGTACGGGCCCAGCTCGGTGAGCTTCGCAGAGGACTTCGTGCGCAGCAGCAAGCAGCACTACAACTGCGAGCACTCCAAGATCAACTTCCGCGACAAGCGCAGCGCCCTGCAGTCCATCAATGAATGGGCGGCGCAAACCACCGACGGCAAGCTGCCCGAGGTCACCAAGGACGTGGAGCGCACGGACGGTGCCCTGCTGGTCAATGCCATGTTCTTCAAGCGTGAGTCCAGAGGGGTGGGGCGGCCGGGCACAGAGCCCTCAGCAGCTGGGGTGGGGAGCCAGCTCGGCACGTGTTGCCCAAGTGCCCGACAGGTGCCAGGGCAGAGGGCGGACGTGGCGGTGGCTGAGCCGAGGGTCCTCCTGAAAGAGTTCTCTGTCCGGTGGAATCAGCTGGACCCTGACTGTAGAGAGCTGTTCCTCATAGCTTCAGGCAGCATGTCGCGGGGCCAACGCCCGTGTCCCCCAAAGCGGGGAGCATGTACTCTGTGGACTGGGCGCTGGGGTGGGGGGGAAGGTGAGCCCCAAAGACTAGAACGGAAGCCTGTGGCAGAGAGAGATCCAGGGTGTGCAGTTGGGGGGCTGTGTTCTGAGTGGGGGCCGTCTGTTTCTGACCTTGCGTTCTGCTTCCCACTCCAGCGCATTGGGATGAGAGGTTTCACCACAAGATGGTGGACAACCGAGGCTTCATGGTGACCCGATCCTATACTGTGGGTGTTACCATGATGCACCGCACAGGTGGGTGACCTGCGGAGCCGGGGGCCGAGGTGGGGGGGTGAGGGCGCTCGGGGCCTAGGCCGCCCCCAGCCCTGCGTGCCCAGTGCCCTCTCGGCTCTCCTCCCAGGCCTCTACAACTACTACGATGACGAGAAGGAGAAGCTGCAGATTGTGGAGATGCCCCTGGCGCACAAGCTCTCCAGCCTCATCATCCTCATGCCGCACCACGTGGAGCCCCTCGAGCGCCTTGAGAAGCTGCTGACCAAGGAGCAGCTGAAGATCTGGATGGGGAAGATGCAGAAGAAGGCTGTCGCCATCTCCCTGCCCAAGGGTGTGGTGGAGGTGACCCACGACCTGCAGGTGAGGGATGGCCCAACTTGGGGTCTGCAGGGCCTGGAGGAGAGGGGTGCTTGGGGCACCCATTCGTCAGCTCAGCCGGTCTGTCCTGAGCCTCCGTGGGTGTCCAGGTAGTACTGGGCGCTGCTGCGGGGAGAGGCCTGGGACCTGCCTTTGGGAACATAATGGTGACATCCGTAGTTAAATGCGATAGAGCGCCTGCTGTATGCCAGACACTCTTCAGAGCACTTCGTAGATGTTAACCTTTTAATCCTCGAAACAACTTCATTAGGTAGGACTAATGAGCTTCTTAGAGATGAGGAAACCGAGGCTCAGGAAGGTTAAACAACTTGCCCACAGTCACATAGACGGTAACTCAGACATCTGGCACCAAGCTGTGCCCTAGTCCCGTACCGTACTGCCTCTGAGCCTGAGGTGCCCCCAGTTCTAGACTGTTCCAGCCGAAAGGTCGTCCTCCATGCAGCAGTAAGACGAACAATGGCTGTCAGCAGTGAGGCACTCGGGGTGGCTGGAAACTGAACCCACGCATTCAACGTTATCTTCTCCTCATGACCGCCCTGGGTGTTGGCCAGTGGCTTGAGGGGAGGCTGAGGTCACCTTGGTTAGTGAGTGGTAGAGCTGTGATGAGTCCTCAGGGTGAAAATTCAAGGTGGCCTTTTTGTCAGTCGGGAGAGATTTTTTTTTTTTTTTTTTTAACCTACTCAAAAGGGAAAACTTTTATCTCATTCGTGCCTTGGATGCCAGAAATGGCTCCTTGGTAAGCTTCTCACTCACGGGATTGATTCAGATTCACTGCTGACACTGTGGAGAGAAAGCTTGTGATGAAATGGGGCTTCGGCTCCAGACCACGGACTAGTGGCCCTTGCGTGGCCTGTGCTGTGGATCATGCTGAGGTGTCCAGAGAGGAGCCATCACCACGTCCTGGACCCGTCCAGGTTCTTCCCCAGCTTTTCCTTCTGCCGTGGCTGCCCTGACGCCATCCTCCCTTTTTTTCTCCCGTGTCTTCCTGGAACCCTGGGTGGACACACAAGTCCATGGGGTACATGGAGTTGAGAAATTTGACGTGTGTGACTTGTGTAAGGTCATTGGGACTGGAGTCGCTGGGCCTAGAACACCTGTCTCAGGACCCCCTGACCCTCAGGACCCCAGCTCAAGTGCCTATTTGGCCTCACCAGGGAGGTGGCCTGTCCTGCAGAAACCTGGGCCCGGAGGCTGCTGGTGACTCGGCCAGTAGTCCTTCTCTGCAGCGTCTTCCTCACTGAGCCACAGGGCGACCAGGCTCCGGTCGTGGGGGATAAGGAAGGCTTCCTGGAAAACGGGGTGGTTAAAGCATTCTACAGGGATGGGGGTGGCCATTGAGACACCATCGAGGGTGCCGGCTGTTCAGCGAGACCGTCGAATAAAGTGCTGGGAGAGGTATGCTAAGGGGTAAGGCCACAGCACAAGCACAGTTGACATACGAAAGCGCTTGTACGTGGCTTCCGGCGGCTCTGCAGAGCCATGGCAAGTGTGTGTGTTGGGAGTGGGGTGCATGTTTGTGGGGGTGCGTTTTAATTTTGTACTTTGGGAATATGTAAAAACATATATTGGGGCGCCTGGGTGGCTCAGTTGGTTGAGCGTCCCACTTCGGCTCAGGTCATGATCTCATGGTTTGTGAGTTCAGGTCCCACATTGGGTTCACTGCTGTCAGCGCAAAGCCCGCTTCGGATCCTCTGTCCCCCTCTCTCTGCCCCTCCCCTGCTTGCAGTCTCTCAAAAATAAACAAACATTTAAAAAAAGATGTATCACGTATACATTAAAACTTGATCAGTGTAATGAACTCTCTTGTATCCATCACCCAGCTTCAATCATCAGCAGCTCGTGACCGATAAGGAGTCATCGATACACAGCTATTTCTCCCCCAACAGATTATTTTCTGTTAATTGTTTGTTTAGTTTTGAGAGAGAGGGGGAGAGAGCATGATGGGGAGAGGGGTAGAAATAGAGGCAGACAGAGGATCCGAAGCAGGCTCTGTGCTGACAACAGAGAGCCCGATGTGGGGCTTGAACTCACAAACCATGAGATCATGACCTGAGCCAAAGTTGGACACTCAGCCTAACCAGCCAGGTGCCCCACCCCCATCAGATTATTTTGAAGCAATTCCCAGGCAGAAAGCACCCTGGACAGGTTTTAAAGCCCCAGGATTATATGGTCATAGCTATCCTTAGAGTAGTCTTCCTTACATTTGAGCGTGCCAAGAATTACCTAGAGATTTTGTTAAAGAAGCTTCCTGGGTCCTCTCCCAGAGATTCTGATAGGGGGCTCTGGGAGAGAGGGCGTCAGGAGACGTGTGTTCCATATAAGCTCCCAGGTGGTGCCCGTACTGGCAGTCCGTGACCCGTGCTTTGAGAAGCACTGATCAAGATTGCTCAGCAGGACTGGGGATAAATTCTGCCTTTCCCCCGAGTCTCCGTGTCCTTATCTGTTATGTGGCAATTAGAGGTTCTTGCAGGGTTGTCGTGAGAGTTAAGAAAGCAGTGGTTCGAAGTGCCTACATCATGTCTGGCATACAGGAGGTGACGGGGAGGTGGTAATCTCTGCTCTGAGGAACAGGGTAGGAGGTGATGGGTGGTGAGGGTGGAGGGTGCGGGTCTAGGAGCCTTGCCCATCTCGTGGCCTCACCTGGCACCTGCCTCATCCCGCAGAAACACCTGGCCGGGCTGGGTCTGACTGAGGCCATCGACAAGAACAAGGCAGATTTATCACGCATGTCGGGCAAGAAGGACCTGTACTTGGCCAGTGTGTTCCACGCCACTGCCTTCGAGTGGGACACAGAGGGCAACCCCTTTGACCAGGACATCTATGGGCGCGAGGAGCTGCGAAGCCCCAAGCTCTTCTATGCTGACCACCCCTTCATCTTCCTGGTTCGAGACACCCAGAGTGGCTCACTGCTGTTCATTGGGCGCCTGGTTCGGCCCAAGGGTGACAAGATGCGAGACGAGCTGTAGGGCCCCAGGGTCGTGGGATGGCAGGAGGCAGCCGAAGGCTCCTGAGACACATGGGTGCTATGGGAGGGAGGGAGTTGAGGTACTGACCTTGGATAGTCCATGGGGTAGGGGTGGGCAAACAGAGCAGGCTTCCTGTGTGTCTGAGCAGACTTCCCAGCCATCTGCTTGGACGTGGGCTCCCAGATACCATGATGCTGAGCCCAGGAACCCCAGGGACCCCACATTCTGTGGGACCTGGGCAGTAGTCATGTCCTGCCCTCAGAGCCCTGGGTTTAAGCCTGCCTCAATCAGTGTTCATATTTATAGCCAAGTGCTTTCTCATCTGTGAGACGGAATCGAGCTAGTGGGGGCTCAGCCCAGGCCCCGTGGAACGGGGGCCCTCTTTCCCTGACCCGACCATCACCTCAGCCCTCTCTCCAGCTCTATTCCAATCCTCTCCCAACTTCCCTCAACTATAAAATGAGGTGCTGCACCCCCTGGGACAAGTACTCCCATGATGGCCCTGGCCCCAGTTGAGGGGGGTGGGATCGGGAAATAGCTCATGGGGTGGGGGTGGGGGCTCATGGGCGGATTCTGGTCAGGCATCATGGGGATGAACTTTTTTTCTCCGTTTGTAGATTTTCAAAGATGGGGAGGGAAGGGGGAAAATGAGCCTTTGTTGCTGTCACATCAAGAACTTATTTGTACAATTTTTTTTTTCAATAAAACTTTTCCAGTGAAGTTTTGTTGGAGCATGGAGGGTGGCTGGATCAGAGATTCCCATGTCATTTTTCCCGGGAGACAAGGGCTCCTTGTGTTAAGCCAGGGCCCGTAGCAATATGGTGCTGAAATGCTGGCAGATAACCGCAGGCCCCCTACATGCCGACTCGGGAAATGGTTTTGGCTTTGGCCGCCCTGGAGAGGTGGCTTTGGGGCTGGGGTGACAGTGCTGGACCTGGAGCCCGGGGCATTCTACGCTGGAACTTTGGCTCTCCAGTCTTCAGTTTCCTAGCTTTTCAAACTGATCTCATCCATAGCCAGGTTAGATAGGCTGCCTGACTGGGCCTGGACTTTGGCAGGAAGGAGCTTGTGGGATCCTTGTCCCATTTGGGTGTGCAGCAGGAAAGGAGGAGGGACCTGACACAGCCCTCCTCACACGGTCCTTGGGGCTCTTGACCCCATAGCTCAGGAGGAGAGAGGGTGAGTGGGGCAGAGGAAACTGGATTCGACGCTGCTTGCTGGCAGTGTAGTCTCGGGCAGGTCACTTCCTCTCTCCGGGCGCCTCTCTGGCTTCCCTCTTCCACCAACTTTGCCCTGGGGGTTGTTGGTCCAGGGAGGGGAGCCCCTGCCTGGCTGGGCAACCCAGTTGGAGTCTTCCATGATGTGAATGAGGCTGCAGAAAGGCCAGCTGATTGACTCCTGTTAGTACCAAAACAGCATTTAGAGTACCGCTGCCAGAGCTCTGGGTCTGTCCTGTGCGGTGGACCCGGTAAATCAGATGTCTGCCCTCAGGGGCTTCATCCGGAAGTGGAAGCCTATAGTGACAAGCATGCTCACTCCTCACTGTGTTCCAGTCCCCTGGGTCATTCTGTTCCAGACTTGCTGTACTCGTTCCCTGCCTCAGGGTCTTTGCACTAGCTCTTCTTTCCGCCTGACAAGCGGTTCTTTGTCAAGGGTACTTTTTTTTTTTTTTTTTGTCATCCGGAACTCAGCTTGAATGTAAGTAGCAATTCCCCTGCCTCGGTGTCTATACTGTGTTTTCTCTCTCTTTTTTTTTTTTTTTAATTTTTTTTTTTTCAACGTTTTTATTTTTATTTTTGGGACAGAGAGAGACAGAGCATGAACGGGGGAGGGGCAGAGAGAGAGGGAGACACAGAATCGGAAACAGGCTCCAGGCTCTGAGCCATCAGCCCAGAGCCCGACGCGGGGCTCGAACTCCCGGACCGCGAGATCGTGACCTGGCTGAAGTCGGACGCTTAACCGACTGCGCCACCCAGGCGCCCCTGTGTTTTCTCTTTTTACTGACTCCTTAATGCTGTGAAATTTTCCACCTATTGACACATTCACTGGCTGTCCCCACTATTAGAATGGAAGCCCCATGAAAGTAGGGGCCACATTTTGTTAATCACTGTATGTCCTCCACCTGGATTCAGCATCATCCCCACATAAGACACTGAAAATATATTTGCTGAGTTAGGAAGTGAAGCAGCTGCGCTAGAAGGGTAAAAGGGCTGTGGGAGTACAGAGGGGGAAGCCGTGACTGCCAAGGGAGATACAGAGGGCTCCCAGGAGGAGGTGACATGTGGGCTGCCTTGAAGGGTGAGTAGGTATTCTTTTTTTTTTTTAATCAGAATAATAATTTAAATATCAGCTGGTACTACCTTTGCGTTTTGCTTCTAACACCACGTTTGTGCAAAACACCATGTCAGTCTCTTGGTGTCCCGTGCTATGGACATGGATATAATTTTATCCAAATTATCCACATTTGGATATAATTTTATCCAAACCTCTTAGCAGCTTGGCTAAGTAGGAATTCTCTCTGTTTTAGTGGTGAGATCACCAAGGCCAAGGGAGGTTAAATAACCTGCCTGAGGCCCCACAGCACAGCCAGTGGGGCTGAGCTGGGAACTGCTTCTAGAACGTTGGCTAGTTCTCCCTCCATGCCATGTGGGAAGGGCCGGAGAGGAACTGGCCAGATTCTAATACTGAAGGTGCATAGCCTGCTCATAGTCTATACATGTCATCCCACATCTTCCCCATGACGGCCCAGTTAGGTGGGAAGTCCTCCTAATCATACTAGTGTGGCTCAGAGATGGGCAGAGCCTGCACAAGAACCCAGGCCTCCTGGACCCAAAGTTCAGCCTGCAATAGCGCCCTCAGCAGGTGGGAGTGCCCCACCAGAGGGGAGCTCACAGTGAAAGAAGCCAGGCCTGGGGGTGGGGGCCACCCAGATGACCCAAAGGGGGCCCTGAGGTCACCTGCGGCCATCTGGGCACATGTGGGGAGGGTGGTGAGAGGTCTGAGCTCCCTCCTCATCAAGAAAGGTGGACTTGCTAATGTGGAAGGTGACAGGGCAGGAGGCAGAGGTAGTCAGGTCAAGGTTGGGTTCGGGGTCAGACACCAGGTCAGTGCCACCAATGGCCCATCCTGCCCTGTGTGGAGCTTTCCTGTTGCCTGGAGGCCATTGGAGGGCTGTCCTATTATTCCCACCATGCTGCTTGCTAAAGCCGCAGAGATGATGATGATGACTGCTGGATTGTGAGGGTCCTGGATGTAGTGCAAGTGCGGGAAGGTGGGGATGAACTCTCTACTGGGCACCGACTCGGGGCCTGGCACCGCTGTGTCTGATCTCATTTAATCCTCAGCGCTTACCTGAGGGGTAGCTATTACTGTCCCACGTTACAGATGAGAGGGGGAGTGGCCAGCCCAAGGCCACCCAGCAGGTCAATGACGGGGACTGGCCTATATGGGAATCCAAGCATCCTGGCTGTGGAGGAGAGAAGTGGACAGGCATGAGTGCCGCACTCTACAGTTCATAGTGGGTAGTCACCAGTGGGTTTCCATGTAATCTTAACCCCAGTCCCTGCAGCACGGAGCTCGTTACCCTGCATCCATGGAAGAGTACCCCAGCTGAGATCTTGAGAGCAGGCCCTGGTCTGCCTGTGTCCTGCCACACCCCATACCTAGCACAAGGCCTGGGACACAGCAGGTGCCTAATAAATGCTCACTCAAAGAAATTGTGCAGTGGGTGCTCTGGTGCTTAGCAGCAGAGGCACTGGAGCCTGTCAGACCTGACCTGACCTGTGGTCCTGCATCCCGGCTTTTCCCTGGCATGGTGACCTGAAGCTTCTGAGAAGATGAAGGCAGGAGCTGAGGCCCTGGGGCCTGGGTTCTGCAACTCGCATCATGTCACCTCCATCACATTCTGTTGGTCGAAGCAAGTCATGAGGTGTGCTGAGATTCCAGGGGCAAGGAATAGACTCCATCTCTCGATGGAAGGAGCAGCAAAATGGCGTGGGCATGTTTTCAATCCACCACCCGGGGGGTGGCTGGTTCTCTTCATGCCTCACTCCCATTGTTTCCAGTCCCAGAACTGGAGTTCTGTGCTTGCCTGACTCGGGGGCGCTAGTTCCGGAGTCAGATCTGGAAGGAGGAAGCATACACATCAAAAGAATCACAAGGTTTTGCTAATTTACATTAGCACAAAATCTGGAAAACATGGGAATGTTTACTGTGGGTGCTAGTCCACAGAGAGAGGAACATAATTTCATTGGCCTAAATTTGTTTGTTTATTTATGTATTTATGTATGCATGTGTGTGGTTATTTATTTGGTGGGAGGGGCAGAGAGAGAGGGAGAGCAAGAATCCCGAGCAGGCTCCGCACTGTCAGCACAGAGCCGGACCCAAGGCTTGAACCCACGAACCGTGATATGACCTGAGCCGAAGTCCAGTTGGATGCCCAACCGACTGAACCACTCAGGTGCCCCCGAATTTATTTATAACACAGGATACATTGACCTGAGATCCTAGATTTAGTGTGCCACTTTGCGCAGTGAGGGGCGGTTTTCATTGTTGGCTTAGCTTTTGGGTTGACCGAACCTCGGATTCAATAGGGAACTATGAACTATGCCTCATTGATGTTGAAATGCCAGGACTTTCTTGCTTTAAAATAGGGGAAAGAACCCGGACACTAAGGGAGGGAGGAATATTGAGGTGGATTTACCCTGCGTGACCCACTCACCTGCCCCCTAGCCAAGTTCCACCCTCCCCAACTTCCTTTTCTAGAACCTCCAGGAAACTCCCTTCACCAAGATATTGCGAACTCCATTAGTGATAGGAATGTCTTTGAGACAGGATGTACTACTCGTTCTCTGCAGGCTAGGGATGCCAGTGGAAGAGGCTGCCACAGAAATGGGCTCTATAATTTTAGTGGAAGTGCTGGGATCCCGGAGGAGCAGAGCACACACGGCAGCACTTGGCCTGGGACATCAGACATCAGGTGGTAATCAGAATGGTTTAACTTACATCTTTATCTTTATCTTTAGCAGAGGCTAATTGTTCAAAGACCAAATAGGACCAACAGGCAGCCTCTAAACCCTCCTTAATCTGTATAACAGAAACAGCAAAGCAATAAGCGAACAAAACCTTCCATGTTGGGCAATGGAAGCCCCACTTGAGCCACTATGAAAGAGAACCTCAGTTCCCTCACCCAAAGCCCCTTGAATGGAAGAGAGGCCAGTACACTTCGGAGCAAACCCTTCAATAGCACCCCAGACGCATACTGCAAATCTTTCCTGGGCCATTTGCCAGAGAACTGTGCTCTGTGAAGGGAAAATACACAGACTTTTCAGGGATTAGCAGACCTTGAGTCTATTTAATGCTAATTTCCGAGGACACAGAGAACCACTGTGCAGAGGCTCCGGCAGATCAGGTGATAATTGGAGTTTTGACCTGAGTCCAGGCATGCTGCGCCCCAGGCCTGAGACCCTGGACTCATCCTGAAATGATTTCCTCAGTTTCAGGGTGTATAGTTGAAATTTACAGGTGGAATTCACACGTAACTCTCCAGGCCTACGGGATGAGGGCCATTACAGTAGAAGGGGACAAGTGGAAGCCCCTGGAACTTCACCTTCTTACCAGTCAATAAACCGGAAGAGTGGTTCAGCTCTGAAAGAATCACAGAAATTCGTGCCCTCCTCAAAGACCTGAGAGCTGCAGGGGTGGCTTCTACCGCGGGCCGCGTAGCTCACCTCTCTGGCCTGTGCAGAAGGCACAGGTCTCTGAGAATGACAGGGAGTGATCACGGGCTTACTCGGATGAGGATGCCCCTTGCAGTCGCTATTCTAGGCGTGGCTTTTGTTGTGGGAGCAAATGTGCAAGTTTTAAGCCACTTGATGTGAAACTATGTATCGGCAAGTAACTTCTTTCCTCTGCCTGTATGGAGAATGGCGGAAGCAGTGTGCTTTCTCTTGGCGGAGAGAGAGCAGTACAGACCGCTCTTGGAACTTCTCTTCTCGCAACTTCTCTTGAAGCCTGTGAAGTTGCTGGTTCTCTGCTACGAGTTAGTCCATGGGGATATTTTTTTTTTACCTGACAGAAGCCTTTTTTTCATTTTTTATTTCTTAAAAGTGTACTTCTTGCTTTTGAGAGAAGAGAGGGAGAGAGCGCGAGCGGGGGGGGTGGGCAGAGAGAGGGAGAGAAAATCCCAAACAGGCTCCGGGCTGTCAGCGCAGAGCCCGATGCCGGGCTTGAACCTACGGGGTTTGAATCCGTGGGTGCTTAACCGACTAAGCCACCCAGGTACCCCAGAAGAATTTTTTTCTCTCTTTCTTTTTTTAATTTAAATCCAAGTTAGTTAACGTATAGTGTAGTAATGATTTTAGGAGTAGAATTTAGTGATCCATTACTTAGGGACAACACCCAGTGCTCTCCCCAGGTGCCCTCCCTAATGCCCGTCACCCATTTAGCCCATCCCCCCAGTATCCCTCCAGCAACCCTCAGTTTGTTCTCTGTATTTAAGAGTCTCTTATGGTTTGCCTCCCTCTCTGCTTTTATCTTACTTTAGCTTCCCTTCCCCTGTGTTCATCTGTTTTGTTTCTTAAATTCCACATACGAGTGAAATCGTACGATATCTCTCTATGACTGACTTATTTCGCTTAGCATAATACCCTCTAGTTCCATCCGCATTGTTGCAAATGGCAAGATTTCATTCTTTTTGATTGCCGAGTAATATTCCAATCAATGGGTTTGATCATCCTCTCAAATTACAGGGCATCATACTTGTCCACTGCATCGAGGACAACGTGTTCCTAGGATTTGGAGGGTGGAAAGTAGCAAGTACTTTAGATGCATTGATAAGATACAAATATGCTGAGTGTGGGAGATAAATCCCATATGAACATAGAGGCCTGCCACCTGAGGAAGTTTCTGGGTGTTCAGTGGTCAGGATTGGTATTAGGATTCTCCAAAGAAACAAGAATTAATAGAAGATACAGATATGCATGATATAGATATACATGTATATAGATAGATATAGATATAAGGAGATTTGTTATAAGGAGTTGGCTCACACAGTTATGGAGATCTGCCCAAGACCTGGAGTTGGCAACCTGCAGATCTAGAAAAGTCAGTGATGTAGTTCCAGTCCAAGTTCGAAGGCCTGAGAAGAAAGCGAGCTGATGGTGTAAGTTCTAGTCGGGAGGCAGGAGAAGACCGATGCCCCAGCTCGAAGACAGGCAGAGAGCAAATTCTCCTTCACTCGGCCTTTTGTTCTGTTCAAGCCTTCGATGGATTAGATGAGGCCCACCCGCATCAGGGAGGCGATCTGCTTTGCTCAGTCCATGGATTCAATTGTTAACCTCATCCCTCACAGACACACCCAGAATCGTGTGTGACCAAGGATCCTGGCATCCTGTGGCCCCGTCGGCTGACACATATAATTAACCATCACATCCTGCCAAGTGAAAGAACTTGCTGTGCTCTTGTCCCCTTGGTAGCAGTAAGAAAGGACCCTTGTTGGGCTTCTGTGTATAGGGGAGGCAATCTACATCGCAGTTAGGTATGCTGCTCTGATGCATGTCCTGAGCAGCCTGTGAGGCTCTCTGCTTTGAGAGGAGCCCAGAGCAAGTGAAGGGTTCCAGGTGGTCCAGGCCGAAGGGCAGGCAGCTCTTCCCATAGCACCGATGACCCCAAAGGGATTCAGGTGTCTGCAGTGGTTGAGGGTGACGTTTGAGCTCATGGCCAACCCTGACGGAAGAACCACAATGGAGCATCTAGGATTTAGGAGCCAATCTGGGCACTCCTTGGTGAGCAATTTTCTTCCTTTTGAGGAAGAGCTCTTGGCTTGTTGCTGGGCCTCGCTGAGAATGGTCCCTGTGTGGGAGGCACCAGCAACTATAAAGTAATTAATGACTCTCACCCATAATCGTCTCGTTTCTCAGATTGGGGTATATATGCTCGGTGAGTGCTAACTGGGATGTCAGTGAGTCATGCATCAGGTGTGAAAACACTCCATTTCTCTCCTTTTTCTTCCCTCATTTTCTAGAATCAGGCTCCTGTCTCCTCTACTCCACAGATTCTGCACTTGTCAAGTTCACCGGTGACCTCTTTATGGCTAGTGCAATGGGGCTTTTAAACAATTATTTTGGGGGCACCTGGGTACCTGGCTCAGCCGGTTAAGCGTCCGACTCTTCATCTCGGCTCGGGTCACGATCTCACAGTTTGCGAGTTCGAGCCCCGCCTTGGGCTCTGTTCTGACAATGTGGAGCCTGCTTGGGATTCTTTGTCACCCTCTCTCTGCCCCTCCCCGCTCTCAGTCTCTCTCAAAAATAAAACAAACATTTAAAAAAATAAATAACTAGTTTGGAAATATGGAAAATTTCAAACACACATGGAAGCTGAGAAAATAGTGTAATGAACTCCCATCACAAAACTTCAACATGTATTGACTCTTTACCCATTGCCCCTGCACCCTCCCTTGTGAACTCACATATCTTCCCAGGGCTGGTGAGATCTAAATTTCAGTGAGGTGCCCATCTCTGCTTTCATTCCAGACCCCTGTCCAAGGCGGAGACCACTATATCCAGAATTCTCCTAGACCCCCGTCTGTGGCTGTCCCACAGGTGTCTCCCCCTCGACACGTACCAAACTGAGTTCCTCCTCCTGCCCAAACCCGCTGTTTCCTGGATTCCTATACATCCGCTCAACACGTAGTCCTTACGTTATCTATTGGGCGTGCAAGAAAAAATGGTGGATTTGCAATAAGCAAAGACATCACTGCTCTACTAAAAACAAGAAAAAAAGGACGATAACAAGGTTGACAAGAATGGGGAGAAATTGGAAGCCTCATACATTGCTGGTGGGAGTGTAAGATGCCCTCCAAGAGTCAGGTCTAAGCCCACTGAGGATTTAAAGTGACCGGCTTTCAGAGGAGAGGGGAATAAAGCATAGGTGTTTTGATGGATGAGAAGGTAGAGTGGCCTGACTTGGGAAATGGCGGCGGGTGTGTGTGTGTGTGTGTGTGTGTGTGTAGAAAGGTCAGGGAACTGGGGAGCTGGATTGTGGGGCCTCTGAGGGATGGGTTACAGGGGTGCCTGGAGAAATGGCATAAACACCACCCAACCTGCGCAGACTTTGGGAGCTCCCCACTAAGCATGGTGTAGGGGCCCTGGGGCCACCAAGTGCCCCCCTGGCTTGGGCTCCGGGAAGCTGTCGTGGTGATTTGTGTGTCTTCTTCTCAGGATGGCCTGAGCCTCGTGGAACTGTGACTAGCCCCAGGGACAGGGGGAGGCTCCTGGTAAATGACCAACATTAGAGTTCCTGCCAACCCTGGCAGTGAGTGGAGGGGACTCCGACTAGATTTCATGTGATTTATCAAAATAAAGAAATGCACATTTCTCATGCCCTGAGCGTCATGATGTAATATGGGATTACAAATTGGGATACGTGTGAGGTAAAAAGGGGATGGCCATAGAGAAAGAGGGCAGATTCCCTATTTATTTAGCAGGTCGAGTGGACAGGTCTTAATGGGGGTTGGAAGTGGAAGGTTGGAAATTGGTGCAAAAAACCCCGAAGATTTCCACGTTTCTGACTGAGACGTGGGTCTATTGGGGTCCATTCCCCATCCCCTTCCTCTAGATGACCAGTTCTGGCCGTGATAAAGACTACCGATGGTACAGCCTCAGCAACCTGGTCCGTGTAGCCTACAACCCATCTGCCAGTCACCCCCTTCCTGCTCCAGCCTGGGGGATGGTGTGGCACAAAGCAGGTATTAAAGAGGGGATTCACTTCCCGGTAGGAGTAAAATCCTGGCCTGTCCCAGGATTAGCCACGTGGGGCTCCAGAAAGGCCTCGGCCCACTCCCTAGAGGGTATCCAAGACTGGCCAGGGCGGGGTCTGTGCTCACTGGCCTCAAGGTCCCCAAGGGTCCCTCCTCCCATCCGCGCCCCAGCATGTCCCGCCCGCTGGCCAGGCTGCAGGGGACACGTGGAAGGCAGCGAGCTGGGGCCAGGGCTCAGTGATTCTCATCCCAGGGCAGGGTGGGATCCTGGCTGGTAGGTTCCCAACTGGGCTGGGGGATCCTTCGGCTGAGTTTGGGCATCCTCGGGCCTGAGTCTCGGATCCATCCGGGCTCAGACGCAGGCCGCCTGGGTTTGGCCCTGGACCGGAACCAGAGACTCCCCTTGCAGAGAGCACCCAACCATCCCTATCCCTCATGGCCCCCTCAGCCAGGCCCTTGGGGGCCGTGGTGTCAGTGCCGGCAGAGTGGCAGGCAGCGGGGTCCTTCGTCTGGATTGGAGGTGCAGCAGCAGGAAGGAGAAGGGGGGCTGGAGGTGCTGGGGGAGGGCGGGGAGGGGAAATGGCTGCGGCTGGGAAGGACCAGGCCTGGAATGAAGTCTGCTTCTGAGAAGGGCCGCGAGAGTCCAGTTCATTTCCCGCCTCTCCCCGCCTCAGCCCTGGATGGGAGGCCTTGGCCATCACCTCCCTCACTGGGCCCTCTTCCCATGCAGAGCTGGAGGTGCCCTGGGCTGGAGGGTTTCTGCCTCAGGATCTCCAGTCGGAGGGGTTTGCAAGGGAGAAAACTGAGGTGGGCTGGTGCTGGGCTGGGGCCCAGGTCCACCAGCTCGAAAGCCGAAGCTGCCAGACCCGGCAGCCGCTGCCGTGTCCCCATCTGCACTATCTCTCGGCCTTTGACACTGGGCGTCACGGGCCTGGCACCAAAGGCCCCTGGGGTCTCCTTACAGCTTTGGGCCAGCCTTCTCAGCGTCCTCTGTGCACCTCTCATCCTCCCTTTTGAAAGTCTCCAGAGCTTTGAACTGGGCCCCCTTCTCTTCCATTGTGACACTGTCACTGGGAGAGCTCAGCCTCCCCCCATGTGGGGCTCACTCTCAGGCAGCTGTTCCTTCAGAGATGGAGCCCTGGTAGCCAGGGGCCTCCTGGACATCTGCTCCTGGATGTTCTGCGCCTCAGAGATGGTGCTGTCATTGGCCTGGCCTGGCCTGGCCCCGAGGAGTGAGGAGGTAGGCTTGGGGCCAAAAAACTGACCCTTCGGAAGTCATCAGCACTTCCTGTGATGGTTTCTAACAACCAAGCTGAGCTACCTTAAAAGGAGCCGTTTAAAAACTGTTGTATGGGGGGCACCTGGGTGGCTCAGCCGGTTGAGCATCCGACCTCGGCCGAGGTCATGATCTCGAAGTTCTTGGGTTTGAGCCCTTGTCGGGCTCTGGGCTGACAGCTCGGAGCCCGGAGCCTGCTTCGGATTCTCTGTCTCCCTCTCTCTCTGCCCCTCCCCTGCTCATGCTCTGTCTCTCTCTCTCTCTCTCTCAAAAATAAATAAATATTAAAAAAAACTGTTGTATGTAAGTGATGAATCACGGGAATCTATTCCCAAAGCCAAGAGCACACTGTATACGCGGTATGTTAGCTAACTTGACAATAAATTATATTTAAAAAATAATGAAAAATAAAATAATAATAATAAAAAAAAGAGATCTTCAAGGGACACCTGGGTGACTCAGTAGGTAAAGCATCTGACTGTTGATTTCAGCTCAAGTCATGATCTCACAGTTCATGGCTTGGAGCCACATATCGGGTTCTGCACTGACTGGGGCTTGCTTGGGATTCTTTCTCCCTCTCTCTGTCCCTCCCCTGCTCACAATCTCTCTCTCTCTCAAAATAAATAAATAAACTTTAAAAAACTGTTAAAAAAAGAGAACTTTAAAAGGGGTTATGTGTCCATAATGGGTCTTAAAGGCCCTAAAGGGGTTCGAGTGCTCCTTAGCTTTGGTGGGGGCAATGGGCGGAGCTCCCCTGATGCCCCCAGGATCCTGAGGACTCTGAGGCTATTGTGGCCATTACAGGGGGGCTGTCTTCACAGGAATCATCTCTGACCAAGGTGGAGCTTCAGCCCTGCTGGCAGTCCCCCAGCATTCTTCCCCCCCACCCCCCCGCCCTCCCTCAGGCCCTCAGGCTCAGAGAACTGGTCACCTCAGCCTGGTCCCCGTCTTCTGCCCCAGAGACCTGCCACACCCCTTGGTCAAGCTCTCATGCAAATACGGTTCCTTTCATTCAAGGACTTCCAGAAGGGGCTTACCCCGGCCTTGTACCCACACCCTTCATAGCCCCTGCCCAAGCTGTCTGTACTCCATGGCCACTTTCTCCGAGAAGCCTTCCTGGCTGCCCCCACCAAGGATTCTCTCTTCACTGTCCTCTCAAAGCCACCCCTTCAGTTCTCCCGGGGCCTCATCCCACACCACGTTTTATTGCCGCAAGACTGAGGCCTCTTTGCCAATGTGACTTCAACGCCCAGCAATGAGCGAGATAAAGTGGGTGCTAAGGACAACAGACTTGAAAATGTACGAGGGTCCTCAGGCATTGTTTTAGAGGTCTTGGCTGTCCTGGACCTGAATGGGGATCAGCTGTCCTGGATACTGAATGGGGATCAGCAGATGTTAGGTTCTACCCTCATGAGTGTCCTGGGACTCTTCTGATTAGAGGCCTGGTCTGCTCAAGAAGCATGTCTTCTGGATGAGCTTTAGGCCTGAGCCCTTGATGAAAAACAGTCACCCAGAATTACCTTGGACCCGCTGGGTTCCTGTCCTTCTCTCCTCTTTGGGCTTTAACTCTGACCAATATGGGGCTCAGCCTGCTGTGGTTTGGTACCTGTTCCTAGGCGTTCATGGGACCCAACCTGTGAGATAATAGGAAATAAACGCATTGGTCTCCCTCCCCGGTTCCTGGCACAGAGCTCCTAAAACTCTTGGAATTCCCTAGATGATAGGACTGTCCTTTGTTTTAATGAGGCAACTCTTGGTAGTCTCCTGGATAGCTTCCAGTTGGGTGCTGGTCGCCAGAAAGACTAAGCTATGATTAGAAGCTCAAACTTTAAGTCCTACCCCTATCTTCTGGGAATGGGAGAGGGGCTGGATATTGAGTTAATAATTGACCATGCCTAAGAGCTTCTGGGTTGCTGGAGGTACTGAGAGGGTGGTGAGCCTGGTGACGGCATGGAAACTTCACGCCTCTTCCCCCTTCTCTTCCATCTCTTCCATCTGGATGTTCATCTATAGCCTTTATTCTTTAATGATAAACCGGTAAACGGAAGTAAGTGTTGCCCTGAGTTCTGTGAGACATTCTAGCAAATTTTTGAACCCCAGTAGGGGGTTGTGGAGATCCCAATTGATATCCTGCAGTCAGAAGTATAAATTACAGCCTGGGATTTCAAGTGGCATCTGCAATGGGGGCCTGGGGGCAATCGTGTGGGGCCGAGTCCTTAAAACCTGTGGGGTCTGACGCTATCCCCAGGTGGATACTGTCAGAATTGAGTCGCATCGCAGGACACCCAGCTGGTGTCGGCTAATTGCTTTACGTATGGTGTCAGAAGTGAGGCGCTGTGGGAGTGAGAGTGGAGGAGAGACACAGGATTGTTCTGCCCTACATCCTCATCATGGGATCCTGCCCTCCATCTCCTAACAACTCCCACCCCCTCCCATCTTACACTATCTACTCTCAGAGCTGGGGGTTTCTCAGACTCATCTGCCCCAGATGGATACGTGCAGAGTCCCGCGTGCCCTCTTGTAAATGCGCATGGCACGCACGCGCGTGCACGCACGCACGCACACACACACGCACACGCACACACTCAAGTAGAGCCAGAGACACTACTGCGCCAGAGGGACCAGCTTTATTAGATCCCAGCAAGACTATACAGTGCGTGTTTCATGCAGATTAAATATGTGTCTTCGCTGCCCCTGGGAGGGAGCACTTCCACCGCCAGATCCTTCCTTGGCGTGTCGAGGGGTGAGTATCAAGGGGAACTCTCAAGATATTCCGCGTGGGGGACAGTTGGGATCATGACTGGGGGTGGAGGTGAGACAGTGGGCAGCTGAGGGCCCTTGGGACCTTGAGTCTTCAGAGGTTCAGGGACCACAGGACCTTGGTCCTTTGCTGGTGGTGACACCAGAAGGTCTTGATCTTTCAGAGGCACCGGGATTATGGGAACTTGATTCTTCACAGGCTCAGGGACCACGGGATCTTGATTCTTTGGAGGCTCTGGGACCATGGGACCTTGATCCTTGACTAGTGCTGGGACCACAGGACCTTGATTCTTTACATGTGCCTCAACCACAGAATCGTGATCCTTCAGAATCTCTGGGGCCACTCCACCTTGATCCTTGGCTGGCTCCAGAACCACTAAACCTTGATTCTTTACAGGCTCAGAGAGCACAGGACTTTCATTCTTTATAGGTGCTATGACCGTGGCACTTTGATCCTTCAGATGCTCTGGAACCATAGGACCTTGATCTTTGCCAGGTGCTGAGACCATGGGACCTTGATCCACAGGCTCAGGGACCACGGGGCTTTGATCTTTGACAGGCGCTGGGACCATGGGCCCTTGATCCTTTGGAGGCTCTGGTACCATGGCACCTTGATCCTTAACTATTTCTGGAGCCACAGGACTTTGATTCTTTGGAGGCACCGGGACCAAGGAACCTTGTTCCTTTACTGGTGCTGTGATCACAGACCCTTCATTCTTTAAAGGCTCAGGGGCCACGTGATCTTGATCCTTAACTGGAGCGGGGCCCACAGGACCTAGATCTTTCAGAGGCCCCGAGACCACAGGAGCTTGACCCTTCAGAGGCTCTGGGACCATAGGGCCTTGATCTTTTGGACGATCTTGGATCACAGGACCTTGATCTTTCAGAGGCCCTGGGCCCATAGGACTTTGATCCTTGTCTGGCTCTGTGGCTACAGGACCTCGATTCTTACGTGAATCACTGGTGAGTTCAACCTGGCTCCTGCAGAGGAGAGAGAGGTAGTCACTGTGAGGGCCAACGCTCAGGCCAAGGATTGGGCAGAGCACAGATTGCCTGATAAGTCTCGGCCTAGAGGAGCCTGGGAAGGGAACTCTTCCTGGAGAGCCAAGAGGAGAATCTGATGTCCATGTTCTTAGTACAGAACGTGGAGTGGGGGGAGGGGCAGGCTCAGGAATCAGTCATTCAATGTGCTTGCCAATTGATTATAACCTGCGGGTGGCACAGCGGGGGGCACCCAGCTGACGAGGGCAGTACAGCAGAGGGCTCAGAGTCCTCCTGTGGCTGTGGGCATCCCAGCAGCCTGTCCACCCCACACTCCACCCAGGCCGCTCTCCCTTCCTCCATGATAGCTGGGCCCTCCTGCGAGCCCGTCTTAGCCATCCACTCAGATGACCCTAGAGGCCAGTACGCTTTCCCTCTTCTCAGGGCCTTTGCTACCCCCCCCGCCCCCAAATCCTTTGTAAGGACTGGCCGTGGAGAGGGATAATACAAAGGGCAGGATAGGGGTGCCTGGGTGGCTCAGTCTGTTAAGCGTCCAACTTCCGGCTCAGGTCATGATGTCACGATTTACGAGTTCGAGCCCCGCGTCGGGCTCTGTGTTGACAGCTCGGAGCCTGGAGCCTGCTTCGGATTCTGTGTCTCCCTCTCTCTCTGCCCCTCCCCTCCTCAAACATAAATAAACATTTTATATATATATATATATATATATATATATATATATATATAAAAGAGGGCAGGAGAATGTCCCTCTAACACCTCTTCCTACTAAGGGGAAAGTATTTTCTCATTAACATAGTTTAGAATAGCCTACGCAAGGTGATAATAAAAAGCAGAGTGGCTTTTAATTGGTTTTCTTACTGCATTTAAATTCTCTACAGGCGATGCGCCACATTGTTGCCTGAGCCACTGCCATTGCCCCCACCTTTGGAGGCAGGGACTCTCCATTCAGGCAGTGAATGGCCCTGCTCCCCCCGCTCTATCCCCACTTCTGGCTCCCTCTACTGACCCTGGGCCCTTGCCCTCACTTACTCCAAGGCTCTGGGGCTGATTCCCCTGCAGCCGAATCCAACCCTCTCACCAGGCCTCACTGTGGACACCCTCCTCATCCCTTGGCCCATCCACATCGCGGAGAGCCAGGTGACATCACTGACACATTCAGGGCCACACGCAGAGGCCACCCGTCTAGTTTAGAACACACACTCCTTCCTTGCAGGCCAGGCTGATATTTGGCACTCAGCCAGTGTCCCAAACCCTGGCACACCTACGGCACATTCCAGTTTCCAAATCACTCCTTCTCATAGCTCGTTTCGGCAACGCGACGACCCCGTGAAGCATGCGGGGAGGACTGTATTACCCTTACTTGTCAGAGGAAGAAACTGAAGTCTGGAGGGAGCACGTGATTTGGAAAGTGAGGGACCTCCATGGACTCTAGAGTCTGGGTGTTTCCGCTCCTGGAGCCTGTCCTCTGTCCGTGGTAGTGCCGGGCACAGAGGCTGCTCAGTACAGGGGAGCTATTATTACTCTCTTACGCTCTGTGGCCAGTCAAGTCTTTAAGCTTAAAACCTCTTCAGCATTTTAACAGTTCCCATCAGCTTTTAGGACTATGTCTTACCTGCTTATTAAAGCTGGTTTAGTAAGACCCCTACTTGCTACCACTTCCCTAGTTTCTGATGGTTTTGTCTCTCTGGGCCTCAAGTTTGTCATCTATTTCATTGGATATAATGATATTTACTCAGAAGTTTATGATTAGAGATCATGTACGTCGAGCACCTTGTACCACGACATTACTATGCAATATTACAATTATTTTTCTATTTATGGGGCATCTGAGTGGCTCAGTTAGTTTAGCAACTGACTCTGGATTTCGACTCAGGTCTTGATCTCACGGTCATGAGATTGAGCCCCATGTTGGGCTCTGCGCTGACAGGACAGAGCCTGCTGAGGATTCTCTCTCTTCTCTCTCTCTGCCCCTCCCCCCTCTCTCCCTCTCTCTCTCTCTCTCTCTCTCTCTCCCTCTCTCTCAAAATAAATAAAAATTAAAAAAAATATTTTTCTATTTATTTAGAAGTAACGCTACACATATTGGGACTATTTTTATTGTGATATGTCATCCCAGTCTAGAAGCTTTTTACTGTATGTAGCATCTTGAGTTCCCTGGGGACCTACGTCTCTCAGCAGAGCACACAGCATCCTAGGCAGACTCTGTCAATTCCTCTGGATGTTTCTGAGCATCACAGTGGACCAACATGGGCCAAGGTGGCTCCCTGGCTCAGCATGACCCAGACCAAAAGCTGCTTTGGCCAGCTGGACACAGCTGGCTGTCATCAGTGGGACCTTAGCGTTTGCAGAGGGAGTCAGGCAAGGCCACCCGAAGTACGCAGATTCCAAAGACGGCATTAAAATACATATAATACTGGGGTGCCTGGGTGGCTCAGTCGGTTAAGCGTCCGACTTCGGCTCAAGTCGTGATCTCACAGTCCGTGAGTTCGAGCCCCACGTCGGGCTCTGGGCTGACAGCTCAGAGCCTTGAGCCTGTTTCAGATTCTGCGTCTCCCTCTTTCTCTGCCCCTCCCCCGCTCACGCTCTCTCTCCTTCAAAAATAAATAAACATTTAAATAAAATAAATACATTTTATTTATTTTAATACTATTTTAATACATTAAATAAATAAAAATTTAAAATACGTCCAGAGAGGAGATAAAAATCACCTAATTCAGAATGGAACCAAGTAGGAAATGGATTGGATGAATCCCATCAGGTAGTGAACAACCTGGGTGGGGTCACTGTGAAGCAGTGACAGAGCTGAGGGAGGGGACACAAGAGGTGACAGGGCTTAACTTGATCTCAGGGGCTTGCACTGCAAAACCTACCTCACTGGCAGCACATAAACTCGGCGTCCCTGGCTGGCATGGAGACAAAACAGGGGGCTGGCCCCGCAGTGTGGGCAAAATGAACTTCCCTGGGTATTTGAGGCCCTGGCCCCCCTGCCAAGCCCCACATTTCTGTTGAAAGAGCCTCTTAGCCACCTGCAACCTAACCCCACGTATAACCCTAGATTGCTTTGGTTGGTGAAGCTGTTTTCTGAGGAAGTGTCTTGACTCATCGGAAGGTTTAGAATGAAGATTAGAAATGATAAAATTGATAAATCTACAATCTTACCCTTTTTTGGTATTAAGCTAAGGAAAAATCTATGTAGATTGATTTTGAACACATCTGTGGTGTTTCAAATAATTTGGCATATTAGAATACCTAACAGATTAGTTTTGTGACTCCAATATAAAATGTATAATGGAGTAATTAATTTAGATCTGTGATTTTAAGTTGAAAGAAGACAATTTTACAAATTTTGAAAACAATGACGGAACTTTTATGATAACCCAATAGTTATATTTTTAAGTTTATTTTATTGTATTTATTTATTTTTAATTTATTTTTTAATGTTTATTTATTTTTGAGAGAGAGAGACAGAGTGCAAGCTGGGGAGGGGCAGAAAGAGAGGGAGACACAGAATCCGAAGCAGGCTCCAGGCTCTGAGCTGTCAGCACAGAGCCCGATGTGGGGCTCGAACCCACAAATCATGAGATCGTGACCTGAGACGAGGTCAGATGCTTAACCAACTGAGCCACTCAGGCACCCCAGTTTGTTTTAAATGACTTATAATTTAATGTAAATTATTTAAGGGAACCCAATTAATTAGGTTATAAAATCCCCCTTAAAAGAGACTGTTGAATTTTACCAGATTTTTAAAATGCATTACTTTTATAAATTAAGCATTCATTTTTAAAACCAAAGCAGCCTTGGGGCACCTGGCTGGCTCAGTCAGTGGAGCACGCGACCCTTGATCTTGGGGTTGTGAGTTCGAGGCCCATGTTGGGTGAAGAGATTACTTAAGAATAAAGTCTTTAAAAAATAATAATAATAAATGAAACCAAAGCAGCCTCAGTTGGTTTTCCTATGGACAGGGCCACCCTCAAGGACAACATAAAACTCTCGTTGATACTGACTGGCCATCACTCGGATCCACAGTGCCCTGCCAGTCTCCCCATCTGTAAAATGCCCCACCATTCCCAGTAAGGCTGGCAGAAGCCACCCGCCCAGTGCCTTCTATGTGAATGATTCTAAGTTGCACCCTCAGCCGGTTGGCAAGGTGAGATGGGCCGGATTCAGCCCCGCCGGCCCACGGGCCAGCTGTCCTTGGCATGGGCATGTCCTTGGCCATGGCCCCACCGGCACAACCAAAAATCTGGAGCCCTGAGCCAGCTGCAGATCTTCTCAGGACAACACGTGCCACAGACCCCCTCGGGTTCCCAGCCCGCGTCCCCTCTCAGAAACTAGAACAACCTGTTGGATTCGTCTTGAGGCTTCTGTGCTGCTTACTGCCTGCAAGATCTTGGAGATCTTGGGCAATTACTCAACCACTAGAGACCTCAGTTTCTCCACTTATAAAATGGGGATAACAATACAAATGTCAGGAACTCTTACAACAGAGGATCAGACGATCCTGTTGGGCAGGGATGTGAAATCACAGTTCTCCAGATTTGTAGAGCGCTTTGGTGCATCACGTGGTTAAGTCCATTCCCATGAACTGTAGTAACAGCTTACTAAATGCTCACATCCTCCTTACTTTAGCTCACTGGACCCTCACGGCAGCCCTGGAGGAAGGCAGGGAGAGAAGGGCAGCCCTCCAGCCTCACCCTCCTGGCACCGTCCTCTGGGCAGCCCGTGCTGTTTTACGCATCCCCTGTGCTTTGTTTCTTGTTTCTGCCTCCTGGATTGTACCCTTTCACCCGCTTTGCCCTGTCTGTCCTTGACGGCTCGGCTCAGACCCCACTTCCTCACAAGGTCCTGGTTGCATCTCTCCAAATGAGCTCCCTCTTGCCTCACCATTTTACAGTCTCTCCCACATTCACAGATACCCCATTTAATGTCAGTTTCCCCCAGTGTGCCCGTGAGCTCCCTGAAGGCAGGGGCCATCCTCCCGGCCTGCAGCCCCAGTGCCCAGCACAGTACCTGCAACAAAGAAGGTCAAATGGAAAGATTTACAAATTATTGTTCCTGAGACCTGGTTCATCATTCATCTCACGGCCCCAGCCAGAAACCCAGCGTCATCCTTGATATCTCCTTCTTCCATAAAACCTTCACCCAATCCATCAGGAAACATCTGTTCCGGCTCCTAACATTTGTCTCGTGAATTTTTCCACTTCTTTCCCTCCTTCCCTTTCCTCCACCAGCTGTGTCATCATTTCCATGGACCACGGTCACGGCCTCCTAACTGGTATCCTTTCCTCCTCCTCCAATCCATTCTTCATACAGAAATCAGAATGACCTTTCCAAAAAGCAACCCCCTTTGCTTACAACTCTTCACGGCTCTCATTGCACTCAGCATAAAGAGTAAAACCGGTTAGGGGCGCCTGGGTGGCTCAGTTGGTTGAGCGTCCGACTTCGGTTCAGGTCATGATCTTGTGGTCCATGAGTTTGAGCCCCATGTCAGGCTCTGTGCTGACAGCTCGGAGCCTGGAGCCTGCTTCAGATTCTGTCTCCCTCTCTCTGCCCCTCCCCTGCTTGCACTCTGTCTCTCTCTCTCTCTTTCAAAAATTAATAAACATTAAAAAAAGAGAGAGAGAGAGAGTGAAACCTGTTACATGGCCCCATCTAGCTGACCAGCCTGCTCCCAATGCCCTCCTGGCTCTATGTCCCCAGGCTCCCGGGACTTTGTTCTGTTCCTCAGTACGCCCTGCTTCTTTCCATTTCCAGTTTTGCACGTGCTGTTGTCTCCTCCAAGAACATTCTCTTGCTCCCTCTTGCCCTGGTTAATGTGTACTCATCCCTTATCTCTCAGCACACTGGAGCACTTTCCCAGGGAAGCCTTCCCTGACCCCGCCGATGGGACAAGGTCACCAGCTACAGGCTCTCCTAGTCCCTGCACTGTCTTTCCCACCCCTTCACAAGGCTGATTACTCGCATTCTTTTGGATTAATGTTTCCCCTACTAGACTGAAGCTTTTAGAGAGCAGGACCATGCCGACTTTGCATATCACCATATTGTCTGTACCTAAAACAGCAGGGGATACCCCAACTAAATACTTGTCAAATGAATGAATAAATGAGAGCTTTTCTGTGCTGGGTGCTGTCGTATTTGCAAAATTTAATGTTCCAAGGTTATATGAGACATCCTAAGTCTTAGTAACTTGATTTTCTGCCCTTCCTCCTGTTACCATGGAGACAGGCAATTGCCTCCTGGGCACACACACACTGGCCTTGGATCTATGCTTTATCAGAGTCTGGAAACAGGATTAGCGAGCCCTGCCAGAGACTATTTGGAAAAAGGGCTTCCTTCCCTCCTGCTGGATTTCTACCCTTGCACACAATTCTAATCCCATAATCCACCCGTGTGGTTTTCTCTTTTTTTTCCCCCCCCAGACTGTCTCCTGATGCACCATCAAAGTAGCCCAGAACCGGGGCAATGCTCTAAGTAGGGCCCTGTTCAAAAATCAAGGACCTATGGGCTCTCTCCGTGAATCCCCTGCCTCCACAGCTTAGAAAAGGCTTGTGGAAGAAAGAAACCCCTATTTTCTAAGCAGTAAGCATGTGCCAGGCTGGGTGCCAGGTGCTTTAACATAGATCATTTCTTATCATGTAAAGAGCAGCCCACAGGTCAGGGCTGAGGAGTGCGTGGATTGGGTCAGGGGCCAGAAGAGCTGGGTCTGCATGACGACCCAACATCTTTCTAGCCCACAGGGTGTCATCACAGGCATGCCGGCCTTTATACCTCAGCATCCATAATCTATAAGGTGGGGATTACAGTGCTCACCTTCTAGGGAGGATTAGTTCGTGGGAACACTCCTGGAATATATGGGTGTTTAGTACATGTTACTTCCAAAGAGGGACTCAATGATCTAGTCCAGTTGTGTTACTCTGTGATGCGAAACTGGCTCAGAGTGGGCAAGTGACTCTCCCATAGCCATACAGCTGATGGATAGCAGGTCCAGGACTGAAACATGGGCCCCTCGACATCTTAATGGGTAGAAGGGATGGAGCAAACTCACTTGGAACAAAGATGGGCGGGAGGGGGCTGAGCCAGGGCCCAGGCCGACTGCACCTCGGGGCCTCTGGCAGAAGGCGGGGGAGACAGCGGACACGGTAATTTGGTGGCTTCGCTCTCCTCCTCTCGGCCCCCGTGGGCCTCGCACAGGAGCCCGCATTTCCCAGGCACAAACAAAGCTCCCAAGGCAGGATAAGAAATGCAGCTACCGGAGGGGGAGGGCCAGGGAAACCATCTTTGAAAGGCTCATTATTCTTACGAAGAATCTGCAGGAGACAAGGCATTCTCAAAACAAGGACTCCCACTCCTGCCTCTCTCCCCGACAGGCTCCGTGCTAGCCCCACAACATCTGTAGTTGTCCTGGCGTTTGGTAATGACCTGCCTCTCCTGCTGGCCCAGGGGCTGTGTCTGGCTCGTCTTTGCATCGCTAGTATCTCGCGTCTGCCCTACAGTAGCACCTGCAGACATTTGTGAGTAACTGATGGCTGGTGTATCGCTTTATCTCTATTCTCTTTCAGTTTTTTCTCTTTTAGCCATTCATGGGACAAAGTCCGCTGAGCCCCTGCTCTGGTTAGGCCCTGTGCTGGGGGCGCGGGAGTAAATGAGACCTGGGCCCTTCAGGAGCCCACCCCCCCCCCACCGGTGTGGGGAGCAGGGGACAGACCCACAAACACACACCATGCACACCGTAAAGCTGCCAGGGTGCCGGCACCCCCGGCAGCCCTGACCCCAAACCGTCAGCCAGGGAGACCCAGAGGTCCCTTCCGGGGCAGAGACGTCTCTTGGCTGGAGCAGTCTTCCCTGTCTGCTCTAGGAAAGCGCTACTCTTGAGAGTCATCGGGTCTCCTGAGTTCTGTCACTCTCTCCCTGCCAACGGGCCCCTCCACGGCCCACGCTGCCCCGAGGTAGGGCACACACCTCTTGGTGGCCTGGTGTTTCGACCCTGAGCGGAAACCTGTGTTTCGGTCAGCTCCACTCCCTCCCATCCCTGCCCTGCTCCCGGTTCTGTGCTCCGGGGCCGCCCTTTCAGGAAATGCCATGCTGCCTGGCTCTGGGACAGCCTCTCAGCTCTTTGAAGGGGCAGCGATTGTGTCCTTCTTCCTGGATTCTCTGGGCAACAGATACTGATCGCGCCTCAGATATTTGGTTTCCGGAGCCCTCGCTGTCCTGACTGCTCTCCTCATAGCACAGCTAGGTCGCCCCCTGCTCCGTCCTTCGGAAAGTGTGACCCCCCAGAACTGAAAATGCTAGTGCAGGTGTCTCCAAGCAGGAGGCACCGCCTCTGCCCCAGAATCTGTACCTCCATCTGCACAGCCTTCGGCTGCTTTAGCTTTCTCTTGGCCACTGGCGCCCTGAGGGCCACCACCCCCCCTCCCCGTCTGTCCGGTAACCCCCTCTTCTCCTCCTCCGGGAGTAGAGATTCAGTTCCAGAGTCACTTCCTCAGTGGAGCCCTCCACCTGCAGGGGTCGGTACTCCTCCCATGTGGCCACAGAGCCTCCCTGCTCACAACAGCCCCATCAGAGGCTTTACCGACTGCTTTACAGCTGCCTCTCCAGGCTGGGGCGAGACCACAGACCAGCATCAGCTTCACCTCTCTTTCCTTTCTCACCTTCCCTCCCTCCCTCCCTCTCTCCTTTCCCCTCCCCCCCTCTTTCTTCCCTCCTTCCTTCTGCGAACATTTAATAAATGCCAAGCCGCTGAAGCGAGAACCGGGGAGCTCTGGCATGGGGCGGACAGGGCACATGGTAGGAGCGAGATGTTGTAAACACCACTCAAACAAGATCAAATTCTAACAGTCACGTTTCCATGGCACGCAAATCATGTCTTATTTTTAACTGCCTTAATACCTTTCTGTCCTTCCATTCTTCACGGGCTTCTAGTAGGGCATACAACATGGCACACTATTCTTGGAGCAGCCCTGGCGGCCAGGCAGCTGCGAGGCATGAGGGGGGTGTCCCCTGTCCCCCCCCCCCATTTTCCAGCTGTAGGTGGAAATGAAGCTCAGAAAGGGGAAGTGGGTTGCCTAAGATCGCAGGGTAAGTTTGTGGCTATGTCAAGACGTCAACCAAGGAGGACAGACTTTTGAGTCAAGCTCTTTCCTCTCTCCAACAATATCCCTGAGGAGCGAGACTCCAACTGGAGAGATACCCAATTCCTCTGCCGAGGTCTAAGCAGGGTCTGGCTGGAGATGACCCTGACTGGTTCTGCCTGGTGCGGGAAGTGGGAGCCACTGACCTCTGCGGGTCCCCCAGCTCCAAGCTCCCAAATGCATCGCCTAAGAAAGTTGCCCCTCTTGGGGGCCAGGCCCCCAGCCACTGGTCCCCCTTCACCTCGGCCCTTCCTTCCCCCCCGACACAACCACTCCCCTGGGCTTACTGCCTGATACTCAGCAGACCCTGGCGAAGAAGACAGTCCCAGAAAGCAGCAGCATCCTGGTCTAAGAGTGCCCATCTACGCCCATACCTGTACGGCTGCCAATCCGTCTACCAGCCTGGAGCCACACAGAATGCACCCAGATGTGGCACATCAGCACAGGGGGAACAGTTAGGACCACAGCTAGGGAAAATGCTGCCACCACAAGGCTTTGTTCTGGGTGGGGGCGGAGGGTCACCAGGCAGAAGGTGGGGAGGGGATGGTGACTGTGCTGATCACAACATCTGTGGCCTTTATCTGACTCCTTTTCCGCAGATGACAAGAGTATCTAGAGTCACTGCAGGATTTGGAGCAGGGAAAGGACAGGATGAAGAGGCTGCTATTTTAGGAGGATGCACATCTTCCCAACCGAAATCCCAGAAGTGGTCCCGAGTGCTGGACGAAGAGGGGGGGGGGCGTTAGTAACCCAAACTTGGCTCCAGATCCTGGCTCACCACTTACAAGTCGTGTGACTCTGTTACTTAAGCGAAGTCTTGATTTCTTTGTCTGTAGAAGACCTCCAACCTCTCCGGCCTTCTGTGAGGATTCGGTGAGGACCAAGGTATGAAAGCCAAATACACTTTCTTTTCCTTCCCTGAGGCTGTGCCCACTCTGCATTTTACAGAAGTGGAGCCTGACTCCAGGTTCCCTGCGGGCAGGTCTGTGCTTATGAAGCGTAGGGAGATGGCTGCCCCCGGGGCCCTAGATGGCTGGGTTTTCTGCCCTGTGGTGGTGGCATTTTCCTTTTTGCTGCTAAATATCTTTTCTAGAGATAACCTGCTACGAAAAATTAAATAACTCCCCAGTTGTATGATAAGTATTTGAAAAAAATCCTCGGTTGTTTTAGCACCAAGAAGGCAAAGTCAAGGGCGTAGCTGATGGTCTCAAAGGGGTTGCCAAGAGTCTGATAATCCTGCTAATGACCCTTTTTAAAAATGTAAAGTGCTAAACTAAGGCAGCCAGACAAAGGCTCAGTTCCGGTCTAGTTCTGTACTCCTGGGAACTTGCAAATCAATTTTTGTCCTTCCTTCCCACCCCATCTAAAGCAAAGGCTGAGATCTTGAGCAATTAATCAAAATTGGTTCCGTGTGTCCAGAGGGGCTCAATTAAAATGAACATGTAATTTCGGAAACGGAATCTATACCGGGGGATTTCATGGTGAGTTCGGAGAGGAGGGGCCGGGGAAGGGCTGGGGATGGGAAGAAGGCAGCAAGAACCAGCACTAGGTGGGCTCTGTCTCAGGCTATGGTGTGACGGAGGGAGTGGATTTACCACAGCTCGCCACCACATCGTTGGGACCAAGGGTGGTAAGTCACAGTCACAGGAAAGTGACTGGGAAGCGAAACCATCCAGAAAATGAACTATTGACAAAGCAGAAGGGTGTTCCGCTTTGCTGTTGACAGAGGACTTTCACATGCATCTTCATTGGGCCCTCACAAGAGACAGTTCTGTGGATCAGAAGCAGGTATTGCCAGCTATTAGAACTCTTACCACCTGCTATCCCAAACTCTGGAACCAAAAGATTCAAATAAAACTATGTCCCTTTCTGGGGCGCCTGGGTGGCTCAGTCAGTTAAGCAACTGACTTCGGCTCAGGTCATGATCTCAAGGTTCGTGGGTTTAAGCTCCATGCAGGGCTCTGTGCTGACAGCTCGGAGCCTGGAGCCTGCTTCTGATTCTGTGTCTCCCTCTCTCTCTGCCCTCCCCCACTTGTCCTCTCTCTCTCTCTCTCTCTCTCTCAAAAATGGATAAACTTAAAAAAAAAAAAAAAAGAAAGAAGAACAACTATGTCCCTTGCTGACCAAACTTCTACTTTCTAGATTTGGGAACCAGACAGATTTGGATAGTGATGGATACTTGTATTACACTTATCTCTCTGGGGCTCAAAGAAATTAAGAGACTCAGCCAAGGTCACACAGCTAGTAAACAGTAGAGCTTGGATTTAAAACCAGGCCTGTTGGCTCTAACTCCCAGCCCTGACTCCTAAGACATCCCCTCAGCGGATGCCTCTCTGCCGTCATGAAGTAAGGAGCTCTGCACTGGACAGGGGGTGGGATTAGCCAGCCTCTTAAGATTACCCTCTAACCAAGAGTCTATGATTTTTTGAAGTCAGGCCTGTTTAGAAAAAGTGGCTACGTAAAGTACAGAGGTAGGCTGGCCGTTACAAAAGCAGCCATTGGCTGCTCCGTGATCTGTGCTGTGACCTCTCTTGAAACCACCCTTTTCATGTGAGCAGAGGCAGTTATTAGGCAGAATAAAGCCTTGTGGGGGGCACCGTGGTGAATAGGGAGGCAGATGGTGAAAATCATCATTCATTCGCTCACTCATTATTCATTCAACAAACAACTTAGAAGACGTTCTCTGAGGTAGGCATTGGGCCAGCAGCTAAGGCTACACAGGTGAACAGAAGGAGCTGGTCCCGGCCCCGGGGGGAGCACAGTCCAGCGCAGGGGACACACACATGAGCAGGCAGCACAGTACACGTGGTGAATTCTGTGATGAAGACACACACAGGGAGCGTCTTACCCAGCCAGCGTGGGAGGTGCGGGAAGGGCTTCCTGGAGCGGTCCCCTGAGCAGAGTCTCGAAGGATGAGTTAGCCAGGTGGAGAAGCAGGAGAAGGGCAATCGGAGCAGGTGGGGCAGCGTGGGTAAAGGCATGGAGGTGAGAAGCAGCATGGTGCACCGAGGGGACAATAAGCTTCTGCGGGCCACAAGGAGCCCACGGATGGTTGAAGGCAGGGTGTGACATGGTCAGATTTGCATGTTCTAAAGATCCCTCCGGCAACTTAAACCAGTAGCCACGGCAGGAATTTATTTATCTCAGCATCTGAAACTCCCTGGGCCCCAGATAAAATGTCTGGGTTGAGATAGTTGCAGACAATGTCAAAGTTAACCAGCAATTAAGGACCATTTATATGAGGACAAGGGGCGGAGAGTTAAGCTCAGGTCTACCGTTGGAAATTAAAAGCACAGAATAGTGGTCTCTGACCCAATGCCTCAGGTGGCGGATGCCAGTTTTATCTCGGTATCTCTAGTACCAACTATAGTTCTTCAGAAAGAAAAATTTGCTGGATCATTCTGCATTCAATAACCATGCAATTTAGTTACCCAGTTAATTGAGTACCCCAGGGAGATAAACCTTTACATCTGGCTGAGGCAGTTGGCCAGTTCAGTCAGGATGTTTGAGCCAGTTGTGTGGGGAGACCTGATCAAATCTTAATCCGCCCCCCCCCCCCAACATTTGTATCTGGGTCCCAAGATTTAAAGATTCTAGGGAAGCCTGCGGGAGGCCCTGCAGTGGCCTGACCAGACTGCGGCAACTGTGAGGTGTGGGTGTAGTTTTATTTAAGAGTCCAGCTTGGGGCGCCTGGGTGGCTCAGTCGGTTAAGCGTCTGACTTTGGCTCAGGTCATGATCTCACGGTCCGTGAGCTCGAGGCCCGCGTCGGGCTCTGTGCTCACAGCTCGGAGCCTGGAGCCTGTTTCGGATTCTGTGTCTCCCTCTCTCTCTGACCCTCCCCCGTTCACGATCTGTCTCTCTCTGTCTCAGAAATAAAAATAAATATTAAAACAAAATTTTAAAAGAATCCAGCTTGATGACTGAAGCCTGATTCACTTCGGGCCAGCCCCAGCCTCCCTCAGGGGAAGGAGAGACGCAGTGCAGGCTGCGGGGCAGAAGCCCTGGGCTCCATCCAGGCACCCCCTCCTCTCTGAGCCTCCTTCTCTGTTACCTGGCACAGACACTTGCTCCGGATTAGGAGGGGTCGACAGAACGGCACAGAAAGAAATGCTTTGTGGGCAGACAATACATACAAATTGTTAAGATATTATTGTTTAGGTCTGTGGACTCCAGGTGATTCGACAGCCAGAATTCTTTAAAAGCATTTTTCTTAATCAGTGTTTGCCTCAATCGACCTCACGCATTGTCTGAGATGACCTAAAGCTAACTCTCTATCAGGAAGCTAGTGAACACAGACCATCAAGCACTGTAAAAGGAAGGGGGAGGGCCTGAAATGACCTGTAGTTAGTGTCCATTGTGGGTTCCCTATGGCCATCGTGTCATTTCACCCTGGTTCCTCTCCCCTGAGGTGGGTGTCAGTGTCCCCATTTTCAGAGGCGGACAGTGAGGCCAAGAGCACTCAGGGAGTGACACGGGGTTGTACAGCTGGCACTGACTTATAGAGGCCCAAGTCACGGCCAGCGTCAACCGGCTCACACGATAAGGTATGCGGTGATGCGGATTCTGTTATAGGCATTCTAGATGGTCTGGGTGTTATGAGGATCAGTGCCTCAGAGGCCAGCGGGATGAAGCAGCTTCGGGCTCTGTGTCTGCTTCGGCAAGAGTGGAGTCTAAGAAAGGTTTCGTGCCATTGTTTTGAAACAGCTGCCTTTCCTGTCTCGGTGGCCTCAGGTGGAGCTGGGGTAGGGTCCTGCCTTAACAGTAGATGGTCCACAGGCTACACGCTGCAAGAAAGCTTTTATACCTGCGGTCCTGAGAAGGGAGTTCATACCTTGGTGAAGTGAGACTTAACACTGCCCTAATATATGAGAAGCAGGTTATAAATTTTAAACCCTAGTGAAAAAAAAAAAACCCCACAAAAAAATGAGGGATGGGTTTCACTAAGAACTCACAAACTGCAAGGAAGAATTAAAATACACTTATAACTAATTTAGCAGCAATGACCTATTTTAAAACTAGCAGGCTGGTTTTAATTCTGTTTGTTAGCTGTTTGGGGGAAGCGACACTAGTTATAGGTTATAGATTTGCCTTCTGGGCGGCATCGGGGAGCATGGAGGGAACCACAGGCCGAGGCTCTGGCGGAGGCCAGACCTCTGGTCACACGGATGAAGCCAGCAAGGCTCTCCACCCCGCTGCCTCCTCAGTTGCCTGATTCATGACCTCTGTCTGATTCTGAGTACACCTCACCTTTTCTCTGCTTACTATGGGTGTCGCCACATATGTGTTTCTCTGTGGGTCTTTTTTCCCCCTTGGCCTCTATTTCTACCTCTTTGTTTTATGCCTGTCTTTCTTTCTACCTCTCTCAATCCCTGGTTTTGGTCAAGGCAATTAACTGGTCAAAAAAGAGCTGAATAATATACTTTCATGTATGTTTCATTCATTGTACAGAATTTTGCGTTTTCTGCCTTACACAAAAGCAGGCAGGTGGGTGGGGTGTTTCCTGTTCATCTGGAAAACAAATAGATAGTGGGTTTTCATATATATGACCCTTGATCGAGCCCCACCATGGCTCCTCCCCAAAACCCCAAAATTGGGGACCAGCATTAGAATAAAAGTCCCAGCCTAGAGCTCCTAGCCTAAAGCAAGAGAGGACCTGTGGCTGTTGCCCCATATGTGGGTAAGGGCAAGAAGCATGATGGCAGGGAGCATGCAAAGGTCAGGGGGTGCAGTCTGGGTGTATGGAATGGAGATCCCAGTTAGTAACCGCCCACTCACATGGCGCCAGGCCTTTCCATGACTTTCCAGCCCTTGTCTTGACCCTCCCTGAGTGAACTGCTCCCCCAGGCCCTGAGCTCACCTGGTATTGGACCCCTCCACACTTTTGCTCTCGCAGCTCCTTCTGTCTGGCATGCCTTGGCCACCCCAGACTCTGTTCACCTGGTCATCACCTGCTCATCCACTGAAGTCCTCCCTGATCCATGGAACCAGCTAGAATGGGCTCCTCCTTCATGGCCCACAGTGACCAGAGGCACATGATAGGTATTCAATCAACATACGTTAGTAAAAGAAAGTGGGATCCCACACAAAAAGTATATAACCTTCTGTCTCCCACTGCAGCAGAAGGATATCCCAGTGGTTAAACCTGGCCCTAACTCTGAGGTTCCCTCCCAGATATGCTCTCCTGCCTGTGGGCCTACCCCCACGCGCCCTGCACACCCACATCCCACCCGTTCTCCGAGGTTCCCTCCCCCACGAAGCCTTCTGATTCCCCACCCCTGGTACTAAGACACTTGCCCTTCACAGGAGCAACCAGCTACCTGGTCCGTTGTTACCTTATTTGGATCTCTCTTACGGCTGTTTCCACCCTCCCACGTTAGGCACAAACAAGACCGTCGCCCCATAACCCACACAGTGAGCCAGCCCCCGGAGGGTGGAACCTTCACAACGACCAGACCAGACGGAATGATTAAGTGAAGGCGTCCCTGCCATCTCTTGGGAGGAGAAAAAGCCAGAACTGACAGTCCTCCGGGTGGACGGGAAGGGGGGTGGAGAATCAGGGCCCAGCCTCCCCGTGTGGCGACGCGGTGCTGGGTGCAGGCGCTCACTCAATCCCCAGCAACACGGGATCAAAACGTTACACTACCTTGTTGGCCAGTGGGTCTCTCGGTCCATCTTCGCCTTTCCCAACACTTAGCTCTGACTGCTTGCAATTAGTATCTGAGAGGCAATCTAAAAGAGTCAAGCTGCATTATGGAGAACCCCAGAACAACTGCAGGGCACAGCTCACCTCGTGGAGAGTGGCTCAAATGGCAAAGGCTGGCTCCTTCACCTACTCAGCTGGGCCTTACCAAGGAAATAAGATCAAGAAAGTGGTGTTCGTCTTTAGCATTTATTTATAATCGGAAAAAAACCGTTTGTTTGTTTGTTTGTTTCTGAGCAAGCACAGACCACAAGCACGTCACAATCAATTGGCTATACATGAATATTTTTTGTCATTTTCTTACTAACAGCAGGAATGGAATAGCACCAAGAGAGGTGTGCGTTACACGTTACATAGACAATCTGTGGTATGCAACAAAACCCAGGCCACAAAATCGTAATTAGACACTTCCTGTCTGCCTTGGAGAGGCAAAGGTATAATGGACAGGTTGGAAGCACCAGCAGATAAGGAAAAACTTGGAGGAGCCAGCGCACAGCCTTAGGCATTGTTTTTGCAGGCAAGCAAAGCAGGCAGTGGGAACGCTTCAGGCCTTGCTCTCTTGCCAGGGGAGTTGGGGAATCGGCAGGGAGATATACAAAAGTGGACAGACAGGCATCGGAAGCTCGGTCATCTTCAGAAAGGCAAAACCAAAATACTGTTTGTGAAACCAGTGTCAGTTTCAACCAGTATGTTTGGGATACGGAATGAGATTGGCTGAGTTTTATTTGTAAACAGTAGAAATCAAAGGAAGTTTCTGGCCGTGAAGGGACACATTCAAGAGTCAAAGTGAACTACAAACAGGGTTTTCTCAATCGCAGGAGTTAAAAAGACAGCGGCGGGGGGGGT